>NC_139698.1:31853279-31913279 GCF_964188405.1 Protomyctophum parallelum
ACGCTCCCGAGGTCGGCCCGTAGCACGCCATGCCGTCCCACCCCACTACACCTCTCAAAGGACATGTCACTCTTAAGACGCTAGTGTCAACACAGAGATGAAACGAGGACACAGGCGGGCAGTGGTACCCCCTTCTTACAGCAACATGGTTAACACCCCCATATTTCTCCTTTTGGAGACGGATTGGTTGGGGCCCTTAGCCTCGTCGCTGCTGTGTTAGCTAGTGAGGGGAGCAGGGCAAAAGCCATGCAGGCAGAATGGTACTAGAGAGAGAAAGAAAGAGGTGATGAAGAAAAAGCCTCGTTGCTGTTTTGAGGATAATTTCTCTGAGATGATCACACTATGGCGGGAGGTTTTTTGTATAGTGTTGACATGTGTCTGCTAGGTAATGGCTGCCGTCATTAGCAGAAGGCAAACAAACATCCATCTATATGAAACCGGCTGTCAGTACACTCAAAACACCAATACACTGACTCCGCCTGCATAACTTTATTTATTCACATTATTATTTTAGTTATTGTTGTATATTATCACTCATATTATGACTTACCCTCCTTAATTACTAATATACATCACTTAACTTGGTTTCTCAATTACTTACTATTGGCTCGCTTTGCAGAATAATAATGCCACAATACTTACTGGTGCTGTACAATATCCACAGCCTGGCAGCTATAGACTATTATGCATCATTTTTATATCCCCCCCCCCCTGCAAATTTACCTCAGTAATAACTCACTCACTCATCTAAATATTATTGTATTATTACACTGTGACTCATTTATGCTGAGCTTGCTGCATTGTAGGTGTGACTCACGAGAACACTATTTAGAGTGAATCTATCAAATATTCCCAGCCCATTCCCAGCCAACCAGATCCTGTGCTGTTCAACACCGTATTGGGCTATGGGTAAACGCTCACGCTGGGGCCCCTGCACCGTAGCCACAGCCAAGGCCTATTAAGCAGCCACAGTGTGGTGTAGGAGTTCAAGCCACAGGGTTGAGGTTATGATTCCCTCCTCAGTAGGAGGGAGCGATGGAGGGGAAGGAGACAGATGAGGGAAGAGAGAGGGGATGGCTTGGAGGGTGGGGTACACTTTGGAGAAGTGAGCGAAGGATGTGGAGAAAGAAGGGGAGAAAGAAGAGATTGGGACAGAGGAGATAGCGAGGGAGACGTTGAGGAGACGGAGAGGGTAAGCGAAGGGAGCAAGACAGGGGCGGGAGGAGGGTGGAGAAAATATGGCATGATGAATTGAAGGAGGGGAAAGGGAGCAAATGCTATAGGCGAGGAGGTGGGAGGGTGTGGAGGGCTGGAGGTGGAGAGAGATGGAGAGAATATTGAGGAATGGAGGAGTAGAAGGAAAAGAAAAAAGAGCAGAGGAGGGAGGGGGCATGTAGCGCTATGCCAGTCAGTTTGACTTCATCCAATGAGAAATAAAGTGTCTCGCTCATCAGATTGGATTCAGTAATCAGTGTTACAACATGAGTGGCACGAGATGAAACAGCATCTGGAGAATAATGCTTAGCAACTCTGTGTGTTCATACAGTCCAGCGGCCACAGCAACACACACACACACACACACACAGTACATGCATAGACACACATACTACGCAGCACATTCAACACCCACCCACACACTTATTTCACACCACTTACACTTACATTTCTGTGCACGCACACACACACATGCAGAAACATGGACACATTTCACACCGTAGTAGTACTGTGCTGAGGCTCAGGGGCCACAAATCACACAGCGTTGTAAAAGTGGAGCAAATTAGGGCAGTTTTATTTGCATTGTTCACAGGGAATGATGGAGGAGGGAGCGAACTGTGCCAAGCTGGAGAGCTGATGTAACAAAAGTGTGTGTGTGTGTGTGTGTGTGTGTGTGTGTGTGTGTGTGTGTGTGTGTGTGTGTGTGTGTGTGTGTGTGTGTGTGTGTGTGTGTGTGTGTGTGTGTGTGTGTGTCAGAGAAAGAGTGGGAGAATAATCGCGCTTATGCTACGTCAATGCCGCCAGGGAACCGTTAGGTGTCCTTGGTGGTGCAATGCAATCAAGCCCTGTCAGAGGTGATACACGCATGCACACACACACACACACACACATCCCTCCCTATGCCGCATGGCCACAGGGCTTGAAACAGAAGACCAGGCCTTCTTCTTATAAAGCCCCGTAAAACCTTCTGAAAGTCCCGGTAGAGCCGAAGCGTCCTCCCATGGCCATGCCGGGACATTCCACGGCACGCCAGGGACCCCGCTCTAATCCTCCAGGCATGGGAGTCATTATTGATAGGATCCTAATGCATTACCTCAGGGCCCCGCTTATTGTTGGTAAAGATTATTATTTAAGAGTAAACCAAAACCCCAGAGTACATCTCACGTTTCATAGAAATCTATCAAAAGAAAATGTTATTCTTGGCTTGGCGCAACACTACTTTGAACGGCGCAAATGAAACAAACTGTGCCGCTCCCCCCCTCGTCACTGTGAAAGCAGGAACAGGCCCGATACCCACAGGCGGGTCATTAGGATGCAGGGTAACTGTAAGACACCCAATCTGAGGAGATTTGTTCAAGTCACTCTCCATTACTTGTTATTAGAAGCGATGGATTGCGTCGATCCATATCGCCGTATCTCGAAGCAAAACAGCATTTTTTTTTCTAACACGCCGCATAGTTTCGGCATTGGTAATCCCACATCACTTCATCAGTGTTCCTTTGGCTTTATTTTTTTGCGCTGCGAAGTTTGATATTGACAAACGTTATGCAGAGTTGGCTGTCACACAAAAGCCCCTTGTGTGATTAAATTGACTTTGATTAGGCATTTGATAGCTTGTTGTTTGTGCTTTCCTGCCAATGTTGACGTTAGTTCGTTTGCTAAAAGCTATTGAAGCTGTGATACATGAGAAAGTTGGAGCCACTGGAGATGGGCAGCTGCAAAGTTTAGGGGGCTAAAAGTTGGATCAACTCAATGGGGACGATATATCTAATTGGGGGAAAAAGTGTAATAAAACCTATTGCTTGTGCACATGGCGATATTGTGAAATGAACCTTCGAATATCACACCCTGTCTCTCTCTCTCTGTAGGTGCTGTGTTGCTGGTTACTGTCCAGGGTATAGCAGTCAATGTGGACCCAGTCTTCTGCACATGGCTTCTACACAAGCCACACAGAGGAAGCAACAGACAACAGCACCAGGTAGGATATCGTAGAGATTCAAGGGATTTTATTGTCACCTACGTACTGTAGATGTACGAGACCATGCATTGTGAAAATCATGGCACCCAACATGTCACCCTCCTTGCGGTGCCATCTTCTCTCTTCTCCTCCTGGTTCTCTCCATGGGTTTTCTCTCTCTCCATCTTTCTACTCCTGTGACTTGGTCCCCCTCACTAATCAAAGCCTCTCTCCTCAGGATGTCTGTCCCTTTCTACACCTGTCTGTCTGTCCCCATCTCTTTCTCCTGTAGACTGTCGTACTCCCTCTCGTGTACACCTCACTCAATCTCTCTGTCTCTCACTCCCTGCTACGTTTATGTTCTCTCTCTTTCTACCTCCCTTCCTCCTCCCCCCATCTCCCTCTGTTTCTCTCTCTCTCTCTTTCTCTCTCTCCAATTCCCTCTCTCATTCCCGCCCTCTCTGCTACCTTTTTCCATGTGTTCTGCTCCCTGTCTTCCATCCAGTCTCTCTCTATTTATTTGACAGGGGTCATGGTGATGGTTATGGACATTGAATGCACTGTGTGTGTGTACGCACGTGTGCGAGCACTCGCAGGCGCATGCGTGCGTGCATGTGTGCGCACACGCACAAACGCGCACACATGCGCACACGCTGATTGCTTGGGACATAGTGCAGGTTCTCTCCATGTAGTTCTGCTCTATAAATACTTGCTTTAGTAAATGAAAGTATCATATTGTAATACTTTTAATGTTGCTGCTTTCAGCAAACTCATCTGTTTCATGCCTCCCACAGTTTGTGCATGTGCGTGTGTGTGCGTGCGCATGCATGGGCCTGTATATAATGTATGTGGGTGTGTACATTAGCCATATTTAGTGCATGAGTGAAGCTGGCTGACACAGAGACTTAATTGCAGTAGGTAGACAGGGAGTTGGGCCCTGGGCCCTGGTTCAGCTCTGCCTTGGGGTCACTGGGGGTCCTAGCTGTGCAGAAAAGCACATGTTATTAGTTGAACTGCTGCCAGGGTGAAGGATACATAAGACTGTCTGTCATAGAGAGTTTGTTTGTGTGTGCGTGTGCATGTAATACATGCGTGTGCACATGTGTGTGTGTTTGTGTGTGCGTCCGTCCTTCTGTGTGGACATATGGCGTGTGTGTGGGTGTGCGCACAGAGCCCATGTCAGGGCTCCTTGTCAAGGCCTAGCTCGTTTAGGCAACGCCTTGAAATGAAGGCCAGACTGCAGCCAGTGAAGGACAGAGGAGATCTCTGGGTGATGAGGACATGAGTGGAGGTACTGTATGAGATGAGGACGAGCAGAGTGAAGTCATTCATTTAATGCTGAAAGTGTAAGCATTGACAACTTTGTCACGTTTTTTGTGATGAGGAGACAGGGGAGGAGGTGAGAAGACTGTAGATGAATTGAGGTTAAGGATGAGGAGGTGAAAAAATCTAACTAAGGGAAAGTAAGGAGAAAAGAAGAAAGAATTTGGAATGGAGTGATGAGGGAGGGAGGGGGAGATGAGGGCAGAGGTAAGAGGAGAAGAGAGAGGAGAGAAGTTGTGAGGGTGTGTGTGTGTGTGTGTGTGTGTGTGTGCGTGTGCGTGCGTGCGTGCGCTCACATTATGTCATCCATTAGGAATGAATGATGGTCATTTGTTCACATGGTGTACCTGCTCTTAGCATGAATATTAGATTGTGGGCCAAGCACATATTTTCCATGAAGTGTACAGTGCAAGTCGAAATGTATAATATTTAGCCTGGTCTTTTTTTCCTTTTTTTTAAGCCTTCCTGCATTTTCTGTAATTATGTCAAATAACACATGAACCATCAAACTCTTCATATTGTATGTCTATACAGTATCTGAGCGTTTTGTGCATGGCATGCATGGATGCCACGCGTGTATATATCGTCATATGTGAGTATTTGTATTTCGCTCACATGTGCGTATGTGTACACTGTATATACTAGCTTGCTTGCATGTGCACAGCCTCCACTAGACCCTTTGGTAACTGCTATGTGTATTCTGTGATCATACTGTAAGCATAGGATGTATTGTGTTTCCACTCGTGCAGTGTTTTCTGGTTTTGTTTAATAGTTTTTTTCTGAGAGGGTCCTATTAGCTATTAAGCTACTACTGCAGTTTAATTATTTTTATTCACATGTGTTATTCATTTCCGAAGGCAAGGTTGGCGGCATAATACAGCAAACAGTTTCATCTCAGTTCTTAAAGGGATAGTTCAGAATTTCTGAACTTAAGCTGTATGAAATACTTGCCATTAATATAGTGGTTGCAACTGTATTTATTGATAACCCGAGTCCCGTGGTGGGAGTTCTGCTCTGCTTTTGGTGAAATATTAAGTAGTTCTGGTCATTTTGTGGGAAGCACTAGGGGCCACGCATTAAAAGTAAATTAACTCACAAAACTTTCATTTGTATTGTTGACCTATTTCTACCATATTGTGCAACTTTCATTAATTGTTTACTCATCTATCACACGGAACTATGTTTTTTGTGTCCATATCACTACACCCAAAAAATTGTTCCATGTGATAGAGGGGTCAAAGTTGCACTAATATTTTAGAAATTGGTCAACAATGCAAATGACGCCAGTTTTGTGGATTCATTTACTTTTAATGCATGGTAGTTTCCTGTCTACAGTACAAAGCATTCATACAGTATACTCTGTGTTTTTAAAAACAACATCTGGTGTTCAGACATGCACTCATGAATCCAGGTTTGATGCAACTCGGCCAGGGCGTGACTGTGACATCACATGCCAAATGCCAATCAGGGCCTCACAAAAGGAATGCGTTTACATGCATTGGTCAATGAGTAAGTAAGCCTTTTCAGGGACATTGAGTGATACTGTACAAAAACAAACGATCCACCACGTGGGTCTGTCAAGGAGGAAGTGAATGGCTTGTTTTTGCCGTAATGAATTTGGTGTTTCCTTTGGGATGTCTCTGGAGGATCCAACCTATACTGTACATTTTAACAAATACTGGAACACAAAATGACACAAAGATGAAGCAACGATAAAGGTACTATAAATCGCCTTTATTTGACATTTTGGAGTGAGAAGTCCATGACATTGAACAGGGATGTTTTTTCATCCCTGAGACGTGTGCAGGGACTGTTTGACTGTTAAGCCCAAACCACACCAAAGGGTCGGGTCGGGACAAAACTTTTTTTAAGGTAAACCACACCAATGCTACTCATTGAGTTGCATTGGTGTGTCCCGACCCGACCCTTTGGTGTGGTTTGGGCTTCGAGGGCACAAACTCTAGCATTAACCAGATTTAGCCAAATGGACCTGTACATTTGTACACTCTGTAAAACTAACCCTGAAGTATTTGAGTTGAGACGGCATGGTCACCCTACAGCACCTCCAGTGGGGCGGTCAGCCTTGTTGCGCAAGTCCTTGGTGTGGCCTTGCACAGCTGCATCACATATTTGTTCTGCTGCTAGTTGATTCCAGGGGTATTCCCTCATTTCAGAGACCAACATTACATCCTGTTTTTAGAAGTCTCAGTGTGTGTGTGTGTGTGTGTGTGTGTGTGTGTGTGTGTGTGTGTGCGCGCACGCGCGTTTGCATGCCTGCTATACCAGCGGTGCAGGCAGCCCCTCAAAACAAACACAGACAGCCATCACAGACTCCTGTTGCTCTTGGAGCCCACCATACCCCCTCCCTCTGTCTGTCTCTTTCTCTCTCTCACTGCCATTTAACTGTGCCCAATGTTTCCTGATCACTTACGCTTAAAAGTTTGGGAATTAATTTGTAGATTGATTAAAAATATTAAATATTTAGGATTTAGAGGTCTGTCTCTCTCTCTCACTGCCATGTAACTGTGCCCAATGTTTCCTGATCACTTACACTTAAAAGTTTGGGAATTTATTTGTAGATTGATTAAATATTTAGGATGTAGAGTCTTGAGTCACATGACTTGATTCCCAAATGTGACGATTTCTTACTGTCTTAACTTATATTCTCTCAACAACAAAAAAGAAGACTTGAATTGACTTTGACTTGGTATTCAGTACTTGGAACTTGGTCTGTTTTGTTTGCCAATGAGCATTGCCTGCAGCATTTGACTTTCTAACATTTTGCTTTGAAACAGCTGAGCTCCACTCAACAGCGCACAAGACTTTTTAAAGAGAAAGTGAAAGAAACTGTCAAATAATATCATATTCTGTACAGAAATTCCATATTGGTGCATTCATAGTTACTGTATGATCAGGAGCTTGTTTTAACTACCTGAAGTAATTTAGCGACTACTAACTATTTAACAGCAAAGAAATACATATAACATTTCAAACATGTTGATACCACTGTTTGTTCCATTTTTTTGTTTAATTTTCAAAACAAAGTTTCTTTGCCACCTTCCCCATGACCTCATGGGTGCTTAGTCATGCTGTGATGTCATTGCAGGCTCCAGGGGCAGTTCCCATGGCATTGCCTCTGGCCAAGCGGCGAGAGGATGAAGTGTCTGTGGGGAGCACGCCATTGGTCAAACAGCCATCCAATCCGGCCTCAGACTACGCCAGCAGCCCGGTCAAAACCAAGACTGTCACAGGTATGCTTATCAAACCCAAACTGTTATCATAGATTCAATAAGTCCTTCACCACAAACTTACAATAACATGGCATGTGTATCAATCTAACACACTGTACAGTTCTGCTTTCAGACAGCATCATAGGGTTACATCTAAATTGTCGGTATGTTCCCAGATTAGGTTGAGTATTGCTGTTCCTTTGAAACCTCCAATCACATTGTGCTTATAGCGTGTGACAGTTTGGACTCTCTGTTGCCACAGTGTCTGCGCGAGAGGCATCTCTGATTTCAATAGTGAAATAATAACGGGCTACAGTTTTTAACCTTAGTTGTTACTATGTAATTAATCCATGTTACTATGTTGTTACATAACACACTGTGGCGACTTGACACCTGGGTGACCCTGTTCTTTTGGAGGACACCGCATCTCCAGCCATCCCTGCTCTGTTTTCCTCCTCTAGCTGTATTACCGTGGCTCTCTGGGCTCCAGATGCCCAGAATAGATGAGTGGCTTGGCTGTGCAGACCCTTCCTCTATGCCAGTTTTCCGCTTTCTGGGACCCCCCTCCTCAGAACACAAACACACGCACGTGCGCACACACACACACACACACACACACACACACACACATGCTTGTACGCATACACACATAGGGTTTCGCACACGTGGAGATCTGTGTCAATACACACATTCATACACACATTCACACATGCACAAACACACCATTGCTTTGGTCCTCTGTTAGATCCTCTCCGGTGGATTTTCCAGCGCAGTGTCTTGCTGTTTCTAAGTCGGAAAGTCTGAACCCTTTGGGGCTCGGGATGGACAGATTGGAGAAACAGGAGAGGAGAAGGACACAGAAGAAGAGATGATGGCTGCAGTTCAGAACCTTGTCAGGGATGTGACTGCCTGGTTTATAGTCTTGAACACGCTGTTAAACACATACACGCCTGTGATTCCCACAGGTCCTGGGGTTATTTGCAGTGGTTGCAGGCCAGGTCAGGACAGGAGTCAAGTCATTGAGCGTGTGCGTGCAATGCAATAAGCACTTATAATGTTATTCTTGTCAGTTTGAGGAACCCGTCTGTGATAGTGTTGGAGCTGACACAAGTACGTCTAGGGGAAGCCCTTAACGCACACGCACACACAAACACAAACACACAGACACACACACACACACGCACACGCACACGCACACACACGCGCGCGCGCACACGCACACGCACACATTCTGACACTCATACCTGGGAGGACTGCTGAAGCAGTCACTCTGTTTAGGAGCTGTCCGTGACACAACACAGGCCCTAATTCACTGCAGCGATGGTTTTCATTTAATACCCATACAGTATAAACGTAATACCCCGCCTTTCTCCCTCATGTTTCCCTATTGATATTTAATTGATGTGATTCAATGGAATATCTTGGCTGGGTTTCACGTTGGGGAAACTGAATTAGTTGCAGTATTTTAGAAGAAAAAAAAGAAGGAAAGAAGAAAGGCCTCCCCAGTCTCTACTGTTTGAATGTCACGGTGTTTAGACTCCAGGTCTTTTAAGCGCTTCCATGGTCGAAAGATGCTCTGCCAAGCGATTGCAGCAAAGAGTCAGGGGAAATAAGCAAATGATGGTTTACTTTCTTTCAAGTCAGTGGGAAATGTGTTCCCAACAGGAGTGATGAGTCCCTGTTTTGGGTGAAGTCATACTGTATAGCTATAAATATCGGCGTATATCTATGACGTCGCCCCTTTTGTCATAAAGTTGTTTTGACAGGCGAAATGCTCCTTCGACATTTTTTGGAGTCCTAAAAAAACCCATTAAGGTTATTTTTGGTTTTCTTTAAAAGCATGCTGCTGAAAAGGTCACAGCAGCTTTTTTTCCTTCATTTCCCCCTGCGCTCCTTGATTCATCTAATCTACACTAATGGCTTTTCCATACCACGGCATCTTTGCTTACTCACATCTCGACAGTGTGCTCGCTCATTAAGGAGCGTCAGTAAACAGTCCCTCTGGCTCCCACAGAGTGCACACACAGCTCCAGCAGGCTGCAGCCCATCAGCGACACTCTGCTAAAGTCTATTACAACTAGAGTACACTGTGGTTATCAATCTACATGGCCTCCTATCTGCCAGCCGCCTTTTTCCATCTTAACTTTGTTGTTTGCTTGTCTTGTTTTTTGTTAGTCATTCTCTACTCCTGTATGGTTCCCTATTGGTATATGGTCATTTGCAACCGTGCGCACATCTGTCTGACTATGAGACAGTCGTGAGTTTCACAATCAGTGCATGCGCACACACAAATAAACACACACTCGCTTACCACGTCTCGTGGTGAAATGTTAAATGGACAACACATCTGGACTGGAGTTGTGTGCGTAATGGAGTGTTTAATGTTGGGCATGTTCCTATATGGCATCTCATTATTGGCTTGCATTAGTTCATTAGAAACATATACTCAGTCATTCTTGAGCACTTTCTACACCAAATATTTTCCTGGTAAAGGGTAAACAAGCCGTTGGTTACTAGGTGTTGCTACCATGTGTTCTTAGATTTCAACATAAAAAACCCACACATTGAAACGAAATTTCTCTCAGTAGTTGAATAGCATCTTCCTTTGGAAGTGGCCGCAGCACTGCCGGAACAGATGTAACAAAAAAAAAGTTACAAATTGTTTCCGAGAGCAATCAGGATACGAAGAGGGCCGAGGCATTTAGGCCCTGGTGGTTCTAATTACAACCAAACGACGAGCCTCCGTGCAGTGGAGGCACAGTCCTGACGGACTGCAGCTCCTCTCAGCAGGCGGGACCTGGCTGCAGTTTCCCCACTTTCTTCTCATCATAAGAATCCATCCTTCCTGTGATTAATAAATTGACAATTTTATTCCTGTACAGTCAGTATTATGTGATGGTGATGACTTTATGGCATAGGAAGTGCTGGCATATAATACTGAGTGAAAAATTCAATGTTCTCATGTCCTGCGGGGGTCAGTGGATTGCTGCGATACTTGATATATAGAATTATACTGATATTACGCTACACTCAATTGTCTTAACCCATTTTAGGCGGGAACCCCTTTTGGTGTTAGCATTACATTATGCTTTAGCTATTTAAAAATAGCAGATCTACAAGCTCATAGATCTTGTACGAGCTTGTAGGACTGCTATTTTTGAAAAATCGAAGAAACATAGCTTTTTCAGAAAACTGTCATTTTCAAACAGACATTTTTTTAATCTGATCTCAGGTCAGAATGGGTTAATAATCCAGACTTCCTGTGATTAATTGGAGGTTGATGAATAGAACAGTGAAGTCCTCATATTTTCCAGGTTTGGCAGATTGTGATATTTGAGACATATATCTATGGGTTTATATATTCTGATATTTAGCCCTCCCTCTGGTATAAGCTAGTTGACGGAGAGGCAGTGGCAGAGAGAATGAGATGGAAGGAGACTACAGTATGTGGTGGTGAGACCCTCAATGTTTATATCCACCCTGAAGCAGAATTCACATGCGTGTTACTCCTTTGATTGCACACACAGTTCAGTGAACGCTGAATACTGGTGAACACAAACAACTCAAAGGAATACATGGGAATGGGGAACAGTTGTAGTTGTGAGCTATCCAAGGTTATGGTGATACCTTGTAGTTGGTGTTTAGGGTGGAGTTCCCTTGTAAAACCTTCCCCATGCTGCAGTCACGTCCTGAGACGAGCTGCTGACATCCAACATGTTATGATTGGAATTAGGCTCTCTAAAGAAGATTTATTAATTGCTTCACCATGTGTGGTGTGCAGCAATAAGGGTCTGGATGTTTTAACAGAGGGGGGAGCGGCTTGCTCTGGTCTGGGATGGCTGTGATGTAAAAGACTATGGCTGAGGTCAGACCTTCAATATGACTTAGTTATTAGTTTATCGTGTTTTCCTGTAATGTTTATGCTTTGTTGAATGTTTGCTGAACATATAAATTATACATCTTTTCTGAGTCTTATCTTTTGTCGGCAGGGTATGCATCTCATCTCCAAAGCCGTTGGTGGCGGCTAGTTGTCGGATGGATCTTTCTGAATGTTTTTTAAATAGCGGCGTGTTTACCTCAGGACATCTGATCTTGTTGTTTAGATTGAATCAATAAGGCCTAATGATTTACTGCAGGGGTAAACCTGATCGGACAAGAGATGAGAAATGGGCATTGTGTCCTGATGGCCTTTAATCTCATCAGCACTGACGGAGGAAGGATTGCAGGCAAATTGATAATTGCCCTGAGAAATGAATTGTGTTGTTGTAAGAAATGAATTTAAATGGTCCAGCTCATTTTTCCCTTTCTGGATCGGGTACTGAGAAAGTATTTCCTTTTGTTGGTTGTATTATTTCTTTTTGCTAAATTGTAATTTGGCATTTCACTCGGTAGCTCTAATGTGTTTGTTTTAACATGACTCCAAATAAACGTCTAGCTATATGACAAGGTTCATTTTAGTTGCGGGGGTTATGTGCGGAGTATAATTTCTCCGGGGACTTTCAGGGGGTTGGTAATGACCGCAGCAGACGTTTTATTTTTCAGCCTTCAGTCGTCTATTTGGGTAAACAGTGGGGAGATGTACAGGTTGTTTGCCAGTTGGAGTCAACACATATGTTTGAGCCGCCATTCGTAGGGACACGTGGGAAATAAACACACACGTTTGGCTGGGGCTCAGCGGAGGCAGCCAGCCAACTGGACTGCCACTGGAGCTGTACACTGTTGACCTGGAGGAGACGTCATTAGGTTCTTATATAGGAACCGCATCATCACCAGCATCCTGCCACAAAACAACAACCTATCATGAGTGTTAGAGCTCAACAATTCAACCATTACATACGTATTAATTTGTTTGTCTTGTGGATATTTTAGTTTTAAAACGTTCCATGCTGTTGCATGGAACGTGCTGTCGAGAACTGCAGGCATCACTTTCATTAGGAATCAAACAATTGGAATTGGAATATTGGTATAAAATACTAAATTATCTTCTATACTAGATTATAGTTCATTATTTTTTAAACATACTGAGGAGCACAACATGGCTTCCAATCACTCACACATGCATTGTAAAGGCTCTTGCACACTAAATATGTCATCCGATCATCGTGTTATGCACACATCTTGCACACTATGGCTGATGCGTATTAATCAATTCGCTGTGAAAATTTTGCAGAACAAAACAGAGTCATCATGCAGTGAGGATGATTGCGTGGTCCTGAAATGTAGAAATGTAAGTTGTAACCTAGAAATGTTACCAAGGGTTACATTTCTACCCTCTCTGAGTCAAATGAACCCTCAGAACTTTACAGTGATCTTGAGTCAGACATTCTGGTACTCCTAGCTGGCATGTCAAGTTAGTTTGTGCTCCAGTATAGCATTGGCACTCAGCCCTCCTTTGAAAAGCACACAATGTTTTACCCACTATGCATTTAAGTGGTCAATTGGAAAATATCAAGTTAACAGGTTGTATGTTGAGAGACAGGTTGCTTGGCTGGACCTTCATTTTGAGATGAAATGGTCTGATATGCTGGATAGGATGTGGAATAATATTGATATGTGGGCAATTTTTTTTTGTTCCGCCTGATTATTCCTTGGCCAGGACAATACTTTCATGTGCCCACTGATTATCATACTTTTCCACTGGAGATATAGATTTTCCCTCAGAACTCACCTCAGGGGAATTAACAGGATAACTCCTAATCCAGTGAAAGAAATGTATTTTCAGTGCTGTGTTTTGGTAGTTCAAAGCCTCTAATAGCGAGTCATCCCTGTTTCCAGTTGGCCATCTGAACAGATGCCTGGCTCTTTTATGGTCTAAAGAGAGTGCTGTGTTTTGTTACACCACATTCAGCCTAGCTACAGCTTGGTGCTAATCAAGAGGGGACTTTCCTCCAGTTCCAGCGAAGGTGCCTGTTAATGTGTAGGCAAATGCACAGAGACACTCCTATAGGCACCACCTACAGTATAGCTCAGATGGTTTCCACAGAAGTGAGAGCAAGGTGAACATACTGGGTGGATGTGGGAATGAATTCTGTCTCTTTAACATTCTGGCTTTGGTCATATATACAGTATGCAGTTCAGAAACCCGTCCACCAGTGACATCATCATTAGGCAGATCTTTTTTTAAACAAGATTCTTTTACAAGAATGTTTCGATTTTTATTATCGTGAGAACGATGGCTTTCATTTTCGCATTGCAACAATTCAGGACTAGAAAGCCTGCAGTTTCTATTAGCTTGGATTCCCCATCGATGATGCCATCGATGGGTTTCTGAACTGCCCACAGCCCTCCTATGAGACACAAATTCTGCCATTTTATCATGATTATTAGTGAGGACCTATTATATGAAGTGGTCCTCAGTGGTGTGGTGAAGTGGTCCTTTAACACCTTAATTTCCCCTCAGAATTAATAAAATACCTACCTACCTACCTACCTACCCAGTGTATATACTGTATATTATGTAGGTATATTAGGTGAGACCTTGATTATCCGTTTCTCTTTGGTTTTGTCTTTAAACTCTGCACATGCTAACATAATGCATTGTACAGTACACATTACACAGGGTGCATTTGACTAAAGAAACATTTTACTGCAAACAGATTAGACTTGACTGGACTTATTGGGAACATATTGTTCTCAATAAGTGGCATAATGTAAAATATATTAATTTAGCACACTACTGCTGGCTGATGACAATGTCCTAGAAGAGCTTGACGTGTCATGTCCTCAAAGGTCCCTCTTATTGTTTAGAGTTGTGTGGCTTTGGCAGGGGGTTGTGTCACTAGTTGTTTTCTTCTTGTTTAAAGACAGTCGATGTTCCTATTTACTTTACTGGCCTTGATGGTCACAGTATTTTGCCTGGCCAAACATTTTAGTCGAAGACACTGCAGAGTGTTTTGCATTAATTTTTCTAAACCAAACACTAGAAGGATCATTTATGTCACCTCAAGGGGTTTGTTTGCATGTTGCTATAGGAACACCATTGCAGAAGTGTTAACAGTTGTTTTCATGTGATTATCCTTTACAAGTAAGGCCACAGAACGGCGACTTTGAAAACAAGTCGTTTTGCCTGAGTTTTGAGGTCGGCTTCAGTCTCTCTCGCACAATTACGCCACAAATTGGTTCACATAAAACTAGCCTCTTAAGTATTTTCTTTATTTGTCCCTAATGAATGTTCTTGTTGGCAGCCAGACTGTGTTTTTAGATTGAGAGCCTCCCGGGCCTTCTCATTGTTCTCTACTAGCCCCTACCAGAGTAATGATCTCATTGGCTTTACTTCGAAATCCTAAAATTAGCCACTGGCGCACAGAGAATGCACTTAGTTTTAACTAAGTGCGGCGGCATTGGCTCAGGGGTAGAGTGGCCAGATGGGAACCACAAGGTTCCCAGTTCGAACCCGGGCTCCCCCAGAGTTAGTGTCGAAGTGTCCTTGAGCAAGACACTGAACCCCTAATTGCTCCCGATGTGCAGGTTGGTACCTTGAATGGTTTCCTCCGTCGGTGTATGAATGTGTGTGTGAATGGCTGAATGTAATGCACAATCTATGTAAAGTGCCTTGGATAAAGGCGCTATATAAATGCACCATTTACCATTTATATAAATGCTACCATTTAACTATAAGAAACCTTTCTAAAGTTTGGACAACTGTTCATGTCCTGTCTGCTCGTGGCCAGGATGAAGATCTAATGTTGTTGTTTAATGTTTACTAGGAAGACGAGTGAGAGAGAGAGATGGAGAAGTGGCGCATGGCAGGGATGATGGTTGTACTTTGAATTGGTACGGAAGAAGACATTGTTTGACGATGCAGTGTCACTCAGGGTCCTGGGGTTCTCCTGCTTGTCATCTCTGTGATCTCAACTACGTACCCTATGTATAAGATGAAAAAATAATTAGGATGTTATGGATAGAAAGAGAGCATGATAAATATATGCATGTGCATCTATGTGTTTGTGTCTGTATATCAAATGAGAGCTGATGAGGGGACGTCAGGCAGAACTCACATACGTCACACTTTTACCATAATCCTGACCCAAGTAGCTTGATGGAAGTCAGGCAGTTTTCATTGGCCGCCACCCGCTTTGCAAGAGGGGGATAATGTTTTCATTGTGTTATTTATGTAGTTTAATTTTCCTTGCAAAGTCAATAATTTATCAAGGTAATGAAGGCCCAAGCAGGGAAAGAAAAACAATATATGGCAGAAATAATGAGATAGTAGGCCCCCCTGAGGAGGGCGAGTGCGGTCTGCGGGGAGCTTAATTCAGCAGATTAAAATGTCCCTCGCCTCTCACTGACGAGCCCACAAACTGCTCACTGACATGCATGCTGCCTGGTCAATCTGCAGCCAAAAGATCTGTCCCACATCTTGGCCTTGAAGTATTCCTTCTGTGCTCTTATGAATGATGGGTGTGGGGGGGGGGGGGGGGGGGGGGAGATTAGGGGTCTGTGGATGTTGGCTGTGGTTTTTGGGGGGGTTAAGGTAAGAGACGCAGGGAGGGGAGTTGGGGTTGAGATGTGGTTCATCAGGCAGAGAAGGGGATTAGTGAGCGGACTTCATGGGGCAGTTTATATGACAGGGAAACAGGAGTGGATTGGAAATTGGATTGGGTTGATTTCACCAGGGACCTTTCAGAGGGTCCCTGTGTCACTGAGGAAAGACACGTCTTCTCCTTCTTTTTTTTCTCAATGTTTTATCCCACAATTTTGTAACCCATTTCTTTCACCCAGTGTCAATTATCTAATGTAATCCTGGGCGCTACACTTCCTCTGCCAACCTGGGGGGGGACAGCGGACTGACCTCATGCCTCCTTCTATGCATGAGGAGTCCAAGCTGCTTCTTTTTACCTGACAGGGGAGAGTTTCCCCGGCCGGACGTAGCGCGTGGAAGGAACACGTTATTCCGACCAATTCTTTTCCCCTCCATCAGGCGCCCCGGCTGGCCAGGGGGAGGTAGTTTAGAGACCAGGATTACGGCATGTTTTTGTGAGGGTATACCTACCCTAGGGGACACGGGGAGAACATGCAAACTCCACACAGAAAGGCCCTTTCGCCAACCCCGCCTCGGGTATGTGCACCGATGACGCTCGCACGTCTTCTCCTTCTGCTCGTTCTTTACACGTTGTGCTGGCTGGCAGAGGCCTGCAGCCTTTCTCATCTGATCCCTCTCCTCTTCTCTCTTATCCATCCCCTTTCCTCCTCTTCTCTCTCCCTTCTCCTCTCACACTACTACTATTAGAGACTAATCTTTAATGTTAATGTCCTCAACACTACAGCTATATTCTGTTAGAGGGCATCTTGCAACGACAACCTTCAAACCCACAGGTCTCAGAATGAAAGAGCAAAAGACAGACTATATGAAGGATGAGAGAGAGAGACAGAGAGAGAGAGAGAGAGAGTGAAGGACACATACACTAAAACTGTGGTCTGAAAGCAGACAGCCCTCCACAGACAGCCCAGCCGTACCGCCACTTTGCATGGCGGCTTCAATAACGCTGTAACAAATGGAGTCGCATAAATATTTAAATAAACACCGACTTGCATCCAAAACAAATAGGCGGGTGGGTTATTAAAGAGCCTCGGTGCTGCCTCCACACGCAGCTGTAACAGCATATACAACACTTCAAGTCATTGTAAACCACTGGTAATAGGGAACATACCGGAGAGACACAGGGCCTGCATGGGAACACACTGATGGTACTTTTTAGGGTCCAGTTGCTCAACCACTCTGCACGGACAGAGGGACAGTGAGGGCTATTTTACAATAGTTTTTTAGTCTAATGCCTATAGAATCCAATGTCCTAGAGAATACCAATTATTAATACTTTTGAATCAATTTGATAAAATTTAAAATACAGCTATAGACTGCCGGTGCCTCTTGGCCTATTTGTTTGTAACAATAGGTTGGGAATGTATGACCCTTCTGGTTATTACAGTATATCAGAGTACCCGTTGTACCCTTCTGTCTACTGTATGTATTCCTTTTATACCTAAGTATGGAGATCTAAGTGTATACTGTATGTCTGCCTGACTGCATGTGTCCGTTTTATGCCCATACTGTATATGGAGATCTCTGTATTGATCTGGCTTTGGTGGTTCTATCAGCCTGACTTCATGTTTGGGCCATAGATCGGCATATGCTATAGGACGGCTTGGCAGTTCTCGACAACCAGAGTTCCATATGCTATACTGTACTTACAGTACTGTATATGGAAATATTGGTTGGATTGTCGCTTCTGGAAACTGCCTATCTGCCCGACTTGACACCAAGCACTGCACTCCCTGATGCGCGCAGAGTTTGAAGTCGATAGATCTCTGTTCCCAGGATCTAAGAAATATTCCTTCTCTATATGTGATGTGTCGAATCCTGTGTTGTAATTAAAAATTACACTCAATCTGTGTGGGTCCATTTTTGCAGAGTAAAGTGTAAACCAACACTCTGGACTACACTTCAGTAAGTGTGTGAGTTGACTCTGGATAGCTTGCTCATGCACGTGTGTGTGTGTGTGTGTCCGCGCCTGCTAGAATGAACATTTGCACGGAGTGCAATGCACACCCGCCACACACCCTCACACCTTTTACAGCCCTAGTTGATCTGCTACAGTGGTGTTGTGTAGCACATCATGAACCGAAGGCCACACTTGATTCAGCTTCTCTCGCCCAACTCATTGTGCTGCAAAATGACGTTGTGTTTTTCGGTGCTGTGTTTTGATCTGATCACTTGACACATGCTCGCTCTGTGGGCTTCAAAAGGCCCGGGGCTTTCACTGGCTGTGACATGTGACAGTTGGAGCTGTTAAAGAGGATGAATAATCACCATTAGAACACCAGCATGTTTATGGGAAAATGGACTGGCAGCTCTACACTCCAGATGAAGACTGGGACATGGAGGGAGAAAGATAGAGAGGGAGGGGCTGTAGAGGGGGGAAAATAAACCAGCGGACAGGGCTGTGCGGTTAGGGGATGTCCTGTCATTAGCCTAACATATTGGCTTAGCAGAGGTTGAGAACGAGGACATGACTGCGAGGGCACAAGGCAGAGGGAATAACCCGACGCTAAGAGGACTCTGAGGACTTGTTAGTCCTGGGGCGTTTTAAGGGCCTGTCAGGCCATCCCATCACATTCCCTTTTCCATTGGAGTTAGAGCTCTCTTGTTCTCCCATTCTTCATTCTCCATGTCTCTCCGTGTCTCTCACTGCGTGCAGTGCCAAGGCTATAACTGTGGTCCGGCCTCGGTTTGACTCTCGAAGCTACTCATTTAACATGCCCACCTTCCCCTCTCTGCAGAAACACCGGGCCCTCTGCGCTCACCATAACAAGCTATGGCAGTTACATTCCAAGTAATGACCCCAGCATTAATGACCAGAGCCCTGGGATGGTATTACAAAAATAAAAAAATGCGGAGACGCATGCACGCTGCCCCGGTATTGGCACAGCCTGCAGTTAGACGCACTCTAACAGTGATCTGCCCAGCAGACTCACTTCCTGGCCAATGTCCAAAGTCTTGGAAAAGCGATAAAGAAAATGTCTCACTTTCTTGTAGGTTAAGGTTAGGTTTAATATGTTACAGTGAGGACCAGGTTGATCGTTGATGTTTAGCTTTTGCGGAAGAAAATGGCTGCCAGTTACGGTTTTGTTGCTTATTAAAACAAAACGCAGCCCCAGAAAAGTGATGGCCTCCTTCGAGAGCACAGAATAATATTAAGCATTGTGCGGTATTCAAATCATACCCCGTGTGGAGTCTAGAGTAGACATCCAGCAGGTTTTATGGCTGGACATTCAGTGTTGAGTATGTAGTATAAGGTCAGAGTGGAATAAACTAAAATAAATGTTATAGTACTGGCTCTACCATCGCCTCTTCCAGAATCTCTCCATTGGGATGTGAGATTGGGGATTGTGATTCAGACTCTGTGCTAAGTCCTGTGTGTGTGTGTGTGTGTGTGTGTGTGTGTGTGTGTGTGTGTGTGTGTGTGTGTGTGTGTGTGTGTGTGTGTGTGTCTGTGTGTGTGTGTGTGTGTGTGTGCGCGACTGCGACTGCGTGTGTGTGTGTGCGTGCGCGTGAGTCAAACACAATACTGTAGGCATTTTGTGAAATCAGTTACTTCCTTTATAGATTCACACTAACATTCATGCAGCACACACAAAATCATGGCTATTTGCTTTATACACACAGTGATCAGAGGCTTCATTTTGTGTGCATATAATGTACATGTGCAGCACACACACACACACACACACACACACACACACACACACACACACACACACACACACACTCACTCACTGAGTGAAAGGCTTTTCCTTGGAGATCCATGGGTCCACTCCACCCTCACTGGTAATAGTCTCATCATGTGTAATAGATTGCTGTGGTACATTGGCGGGACACGGTGTGAGTGTGTGACCAGAGCTGCTGTTCCAGAGCCCAGCAGGGCGGTCACTGTTTACTTTAGCATTTCATCAAAGATGATTGGTGAGGGTGTGAACGCATCATGATATCATGCTATGTTTTGGGGGTTTGCACATGGCAGGAGACTAGTCTATTTTGGGGGTTCTGTGTGTGTGTGTGTGTGTGCGCGCTCTTGACCGTGCGTGTGTGCTTGCCCGTGCGTGTGTCTGCCTGAATGCGTGTGTGTGTATGTGTGCGCGCGGGCGTGTGCACATGTATGTGAGTGTGTTCGTGCATTTTCCCATTACAGTCGGTCACAGTGGGAAGTGTGACGATGCTGTTTAGTTGGGAGCAGGATTGTTTAAGGGGGGTATATGGTGAATTTAGGGAACTGACGTCAGTTGGGTGGCTGCGGTTTGCCAGGGATTACCATCCCTTTCACACACACACACACACACACACACACACTACTATACATAAATATATGCATGTACGCGTGCACGTATCCACACACACTACATCGCAACACCGCCTTCATGAATAGATATAAACTGTATACACACTCACACACACACACCACAGTGCGCTCCGTCCCTGGGGCAAAGTCTCCCTAGTCTAGACAGCTGGGCCACATGACAAAATGGATTGGCCACAGAGCTCTGTCATGTCTGTGGGACCCCTGCAAAGCAGAACAGGAAATGGCAACGTAATACGTTGTGACAGGGATACTGTAATGCATGCAGAGTCCTCCGGAGCTACAGTAAACGCTATTGACAACACAATGATATCACAGCGGGTCTGCGCAGCACTCTCTCCACATTACTCAATGGAAGATGGTCCGTGAAACACTATCTATACTGTTAAAGTCAATGTCTTCCAGTTACACGAGTGGGGACGTTAAGTAAAAGAGTGAGTCCGCGGTCGTGTATGAGACGAAGGCACGATGCAGAGTCAGAGTGAAAGTGATCGAAGTCCATCTAAAACATATGAACGTAGAAAAGACTATATACTTAAAAAAAGCAAGTATAAGACAATGGATCATGGTTGACTCGGATAAAACAACACAGTCGCAGTTGGAGAATTGGAGAAAGATAGAAGTCAGGAATAGCAGGAAGGGGATTTCCTATATAAGCACATAATATACAGCCTGGGGGGGGGGGGGGGAGGAACGTACAGTGTACAATATGTAATGATGCAGTACTGAATATGGGCATTATGACAGATATCATCTATTTCATATTCCCTGAGTGCCATAGGCATCTGGAGGCTGAGTGTGAGAAAATACTGAGAGAGTCCAGACAGGATGAGCTCGACCCCAGCCTCTCTCTCTCTCTCTCTCTCTCTCACACACACACACACACACACACACCTGTGACCTCACTGTACACCTCCCTCCCGCAGCCCTTAGGCATGTTGCCACGGTGACCACAAACCACAGAATCCACGGTCCACTTCGCGCATCGCCGCGGCAACACTCTCCGGTTGCCATGCCGACCCCTCGGGCTGTTTTAGTGCTATTTTGCAAGCGTGGCGTCTTTGAGGAGGCGCGGCTGGGCTGTGACATCAGCGCTCTTTCATGACAACTGTGGGACAGAGCGGCAGAGAAAGTCAGACCTTTAAATCATGGAATATGTCTTAATGTGTCTTCAGAGAGACGACCCCCCCCTCCCCCCTCTTCACCTCTGACGCTCACAGGGAGCACTGAGGAGACCTGATGGCTTTAACATCCATTATGGTAGGACTCGGACTGACCTGCTCCAATGGGTGTTCTGCCTATACAGCTTTTTCTATCTAACAGAGAGTGAGTGGTGGTGAGTCTGAAGCAGTTCACACTCACCCTCACTCACTTTCTGTTTACATTTGTATCCTCTCTCTCTCACTGTCTCTCTGTCTCTGTCTTTCCCCCTCTCTGTCGTTCTTTCTGTCTTCGCCTCTAGATGACCAGGTGTGTGTCTGTGTCAGCCTTCAGGTTTCAGATGGCTAGTATAAAGGCTAATAGCAGGGCTGTTCCTGTATGATTTGTGTGCTTGACTGTTGCCATGAGTGTCCAAACATCCATATAGTCTGGACCACAGAAAGCTCACCAGGACATGTCATGTCTAGCACTGTGTGCTTGCGTGCTTGCGTGTGTGCGTGTGTGTGTGTGTGTGTGTGTGTGTGTGTGTGTGTGTGTGTGTGTGTGTGTATGTGTATGCGTGTGTGTGTGTGTGTGTGTGTGTGTGTGTGTGCGTGTGCGTGTGCGTGTGCGTGTGCGTGTGCGTGTGTGCGTGTGCGTGTGTGTGTTCTCACAACTCCCTTGGTGGCTCTCCATCCCTCATCCCCTCTAGGAGACATGAAACCTGAGTGTCAGCATTACTTCACCTCAATGAAGTGTCAATTAAACATCATATAACTTGATACTGTGTAACAGTGGAAAAGAGCAGTGGATCACCAAGACCAGGTTAAAGAAGGGACAAATGCAGGGCAGCCCACAAGTTTTTCCACATAAATGACAAAATTGTCATTTCAGCGACATATTCTTGAGTACGTTTGTCATAAAATTCAAGGTTTTCTAAATTTATTTCAGCCTGGGGTGCAAAACGGAGCAAATTCGAATTCATGCATTGCAAAAATGTGCTGTCACCCATTTTACTGTATAATGGTACTCTAAATCTAAAACTCACCATTTTAAAGTCATATAGCAGTCTAATGTCTCTCTCTCTGTGTCTCTGTCTCTTTGTCACAGAATCACGTCCTCTGTCCATTCCCATGAAGGTTTTGCCTAACACATCAGTGGAACCATGGGCCACATCAGAGGAGAGAATGAAGGAGCTGATTGCCCATGCCTGGGATGCCGTCAAACGTCTCACCGTACAGGTACTGTACCACGCCATAATGTGCACCAGTAGCTCCCAGCCTCCCACCCACTTTTACAGTCATGATGGCAGAGTCCCATACAGTACTATACATCCACCTCTGAACCACGTGACGTGCCACATATTTCAATCGCATAATATTTTCTTGTTATTCTAATCTACAATTAGATCATTCAATTATCTGAAACTGAAAACTGAAACTGAGTATAAACTTTATCAACCTATTATTATTAATTCAGCACATCACATTATTTCCGTGGGTTTTAATGACCTGCCATCGCCAGACCCAAGAATGTAAAATTACCTCCTCTTCTCTATCTTGTTCTTTTTCTTTGTCCTCCTTATCCTCTCCTCCATTACATCACCAAACCCTGAGGTTTGTCCTGGCTCAGCCAAGGCCAGCTTACTGTAGCTCTCTCTCTGTGTCTGCGGCCTAGTGGCTTCCAGGGACCTCTGTTAGCTGTTAGCCCATTAGCCTGTTTCACATACAGATGCATACGTAAGCGTCTCCTGTCCTTTTGTGGCCGGCTGACTCTCTGGCTGGCCGGCTGGCTGGCTGACTGTCCCAGTCTAGCTGACTGACTAACTGGGTATTTGACAGCTTCCATTGTGTGGCTGCTTGCTGTGTCTCAAGCACACCAGTCAGATGAGCCACATCACAACCAGACCCATCTGAAGTACATCAGGAAGTGATGACAAGTCTCTAACAGATTTATTCTTGATAAAGGCCGTCTGAGAATGTGTGTGTTTGGGTGCATGTCCATGTGTGCGTTTTCATATTTCTGTGTGCACGCTTCTGCACGTGCAACTACTGTATGTACATAATGTGGGCAAATATGCACAAAAAAGGTGTCATATGAGTACTTGTGTCCCTGTGGTGTACTTGCTGAACTCGTAAATAATGTATTAATTATTCTTATTTTCCCAATTCGTAATTTAGTCGTTATGCAAATTCCCAATTTATCCCTGCGTGTGTAGTCCCCGTCATTCCTAACACCTACGGTTGCGGGAGGGAGTAGACAGACAAGCATGTTCCTCCTCCAATACACACAAAGACAGCAGACGCTTCTCTTCACTAATGCAGAGGTGGAATGCACAGTAATGTGGACATAATGCGGAGGTGGAACGCAGAGTAATGCAGACATAATGCGGAGGTGGAACACAGAGTAATGCAGACATAATGCGGAGGTGGAACTAGCTTACCGACCCTGTTATTGTCCCTGCTGAACAGATGCCCTGATCATCCTGTAGGAGCCGCTAGTACAGCAATAGAGATTGTCCTCTTCACTCTGCTTCTCTCCCGTGAACATGGCCAATTGTGTTCATTGGAATGTCCGACCGAGCCGGGTGCATTGCGGAGGATTTGAACCCCCTAGACTAGAACCATACCCCTGCACAACGATGGACCCGTAATTGCTGCCGCTTCCTCTCAACAAGGTCTCTGAATAAATGAGATCAAGACGACCAGCACAAACTCCCAGCAACCACGGCACTGGCTTTGGGGGACCATGAGTGGTCTTTGCCAGGACCGGCTGAACTGTTCTCATTCCAAAGCTGCAGAAGAGAGGAGAAGGCACGGTGCACAGGGATTGATGTAATGCTCTACAGCCGTGAGCCCCATGTCAGCCCACTGAGTTGTTTACAGTACTTCCACAGAACTTAACTCAAGCCTATAATAGTTTGCTGGGCCCGTCATTGCCTCCACTTCCCTCTGTCCCCTTCAGCTCTGTGACTGGGACCACACCGTGCACTGAGGCAGCAATTAGGAAACATGCCGTCCTGTTGACATGGGAGTGGAAGCGGACCAAACCGACCGAACCGACAGCTGGTACCCCAGGACTTGGAGATCCCCAAACTTAAACCACTCCATTTATTTTAGTGCGGTGTAAACAGAATACCTAATGGCTCACACTTCTGCTGCACATGTGCCCAATTTGGCACGCTTGGTTTCTTTCCGTCGTTTTTCGGTGGAGAGAGGAGTAAGAAAGGGAGGGAGAAAAAAACCCGAAAGATTACAATTTATTGTTGCTGCTGATCCCATTTCGGGCCCGAGGTGGTTGTTTATGGGGAACTTCTGATAGCCTGGGATTATGTAAATGTAATCTATCTCTCTGTGTCCCAGATGCTTTGTCCATACCGTGTCACTGGAGTATGTCATGCTCCTAAGCGGTCCTACCTTTTTTGTATTTACTGTACGTTTCACCTGACAAATATACAGTATAGTCATAGTATACGACTGACTTATGAATCATGGACAATCTCTGGATTTGTATCACATGCTTTCCATCCATTTAAAATATTGCCTTAATATCTTAGGCCACACATAAATGGATCTCACAATTATGGCCCAAACTACCCTCCTTTGCTGCACATTTCATTAGACTATTTTTGAGTGGTGCAACCACTCTAAGGAACAGCAATGTCCGTGTTCACCTATCTATGTGACGTTAATGAGCACCAGTATGACTATTAGTACCAGTAGGGGCGCTGTTGTGCCAGAAACAGAGAGGGAGATAGTGCTGCACTGTTGCCTGCTAATGAGAGAGAGAGATAGAGAGAGAGAGAGAGAGAAAGAAGGGGGGGGGGGAGTTGCACCACTCAGTTCACACGGGTGTGATTTTTAAATGTATCTTGTACAATGTCATACACATCACAAACCAATTTGTAGCTTTGTAATATAAAATTATCCTTTTCATGGTAGTTTGGGTTTGTCTTTCTTTCTGTGACAGACATGGTTAGCACTGATTCCTAGTGATGACCTGTCATATGTGGTTAAAGCAGATTATTTTCTGGAGCCATGAGTATCACACTCTATCTGTGGCTGACTGTCTCAAGCAAACCCAGCAACAGTTTTTTGAGCTTTAGTTATAAGCTCCATGACTTCAGGCTCAGTGCATTTTTATCTCTCTATGTCTGCCTCTCTTTTTCCTGAAGTCCCATTACCTCTGTAGGAAAGATAGGTGATTTTCACCAAGTAATGAAAATGGAAGGGAACATTAATTGCGACCTGTCCAAAACCATTAGAGAGCTTCCTTTATTTTGTTAGAGGAGCCGTCAATGATAAAGACAGATGGATGGCTAATGTCGAAACCAGACAAGCGGGCCGGCTCACACAGAAAGAGGGAGAGAAATGGATCAGTTTACACACTCGGCTGTGAGAATCGCTGCTTGGGGGGACAGGAGGTCCCGCTCTCCGCTTAAACGGTAGTTCACCAGTTCAGAGACTTCTCATGAAAGACAGAGAGACGGACAGACAGCGAGAGCGTGAGGGTCTTGAAAGAGAGACAGGAGTGAGGAAGAAATATAGAGAGAGCAGCAGGAGCCAATGTCTTTCCCACACCATTGCAACAGGCCCGGTGAGGTAATAGCCACATAGCATCCAAGCTGAGGCTCCCAGGCCTGCAGTGATGCAGTCTGCTGGACCATTACAGACACAGCACATATGATCAGCGCTGCGGTCATAGCGGAGGGAAAGCCAGGCAAAGAGGACTGTATGTTTTTCCTAAAGAGACAGCTGGTTCCATGGTCATGCGGGCCTGTAATATTGCGTAGGTGGTGTTATTTTAGTAGTCACTTCAGGTTATGCCTGAAGGGCAAGGGGTGTAATTGTCACCCGGGGCCAGTGTGGCCTGGCATGTCCTGAGATGGCCACTTGCCCTCAACCTTGGAGTTCTGACCTTCATCTTCCCCCTCTCCCCCTGCCTTACTCCCTCTCTTTTCTGTTTGTTGCTCTTTTAATACATCTCACACATCACCAAGTCATTCTCCTCACCCCTTCCACCCCTCCTTCTCTCACCCCTGTTCCTCACCATTCCTCCCCCATCATCCTCCTTTTCATTGTCACCCTTCATCTCTTTATCCCCCTCTTCCTCCTCCTCCTATAAGGACACCCGTGCTCTCTCTCTCTCTGGACACTCTGATAATAATCACAAGTGAACAGGACGCTGATTCTATTTCAGGAATTTTGCAATAATTCCTTGTATTTAACACATGAATGTGTTCAGCGCTGGCAGAGCAGCACGTTGCTACCAAAACTGAAACGGGATCCCCTGAAACAGAGAGCCCGTTGCCATGGAAAAATGAAGTAACGTTGCTCCCCGCAGCTGCCATGCATTAATGAATAGGACATTTTTTTGAGAAGAGAGAGTAAGAGGAGAAAGAGAAGTGGGGAAGGGGGTAGAAAAGGTAAAGACATGGAAAGGAGAGGGGGAAGACGTCGGGGGAGAGAAAGACACAAAAATGGGGAAAGTGTGAAGGGGTGTGTGTCGTGTGTGTGTGTGTGTGTGTGTGTGTGTGTGTGTGTGTGTGTGTGTGTGTGTGTGTGTGTGTGTGTGTGTGTGTGTGTGTGTGTGTGTGTGTGTGTGTGTGGCGCTACGAAGGAGTAGGCCAGATGGTTTCCATGAACAGGCTCTGACCTCCGGCTGGAGCGCCTGCCTAGTGCAGGCCCATTACTTCATCCTTTGCCCCCTCCCTCTATCCTTCTATCTTGCCCCCCCCCCCCCCCCCCCCCCCAAGAAACCCTCCCTATCTTTGTCACATCTTGGAATTGTCACAATTACAACCTCCATTTTGCGCCACTTAAAGCACCGGGTTTCCCTGCGGACCATGACGGTGCAGCCGCAGGTATACTGTATGAATTATCTGCAGTTGTTCCAAATAACCAACCTCACTGTTCCCCTGTCTGCCACAGTCAGAGCACAGTAGAGGTGTCCTCAGAGGTGCCAACACGGCACGTATAACCTGATGGGAAAAGGTGCACCATACAGACCACTATACAGCACACCCTTTTAACACCACGAACGCCCGGGGTATTTAGGACCATTAAATCAGAGCACCCAGTGATTTGCAGCAACGGAGCACATTTAGCGATGCGCCATCCCGAATGTACCTGAACTAGTAGCCAAAACACTCCCGAGGCGATCAACAACAACAGGAGGTATGATTCATTCTAACGCGACTTGCGACGGGACCACGATGGGCCGTCTAAAACATAATCTTTGATTAGAATTGGACGGATTGATTTAGTTCAAGAGTTATTCAAGATTTTTGGTCTCATCCGCTAAAAGGGAGGGGAACATTTTGGATGACGTCCCAACCGGAAATGACATTGAATGTTGCCCAACAGGCGCTCCCAGCCTGTGGAGCGATGCGCTCGGTTTTGATATCAATAAAGTTCCGTCCTTTTATTAATCTCTGTTCTGAGCGTTGAGCGTTACTATTTGATATAGGACGGAGAACTCCGTTTATGCTGCTCAGGGTGTTAATGCAGCCTTCCGAAGGCAGAATCCCCTTTTTGAGGGACGCTAGCCCAACCTATGCCCAGCTTTGAGTGTGCGTGTGTACCCCATAGCGATGATTTGATTGGCCGAGGGCTTAAAAAGTGAGGACAGAAAAGTGAGGACACCAAAAGTGATTCGCCAGGATGTGATGATCTAAGTGTAATTACGAGTGTAATTTTTGTATTATTATTTTTAAGTTGTGGCTCTGTAGGAGGTGAGCTGTCTAAAATGGGTGTGTGTGTGTGTGTGTGTGTGTGTGTGTGCGTGTGCGTGTGCGTGTGCGTGTGCGTGTGCGTGTGTGTGTGTGTGTGTGCGTGCGTGCGTGCGTGCGTGCGTGCGTGCATCTCTCTGTCCTTGTCTAACCTTGTAAGCCGCTGGAAAGATCAGTGCCAAATATGTTGCATGCTGCCAGTAGGTCAACGAAGTACCTCCAATGCATTTGTCTTTTCACAGATGTTTTATATATATTTTTTAAATATTTAACTTTTATTTCATAATGGATGTGAATGCCGGTCGGATCGGGCTGAAACTTTGCCCAAACATGGAGTCATACGTCAAAGATATACGTCATACCTGTAGATGACTGTCAGACTGACCACGTGAAGTCTGAGATCCTCATGGGGGCCATGCTGTTATTAAACCCCATCTTATTGTTGTCATGAGCATTTTTTTAACATTTGTGTGTAGAGGTAAAATATCCCACCCTCCAAAAACATTGAGCTTGCCTCAGAGGACTGGTGGTGTGACGGCACACCTAGTTGGACTGCAGCCCAGGCCTGGCTAGCCAGTGTTTTGGGTCAGGCCGCAGCCAAACTGTGGTTGAACTGAAAGTGTATGTGCTCCAACAGAGCCTAAGTGGCACAAATGGGAAATGACATGATGTGGTGTTTATGTTTAAGAGCACAGAAAAGGAATAGTCTTTTATTATAGCTCGCGGTTCCCGGTCGTCTAATGGAGAGCTAAGTGCAGAATGGCTGTGGTGAAAACACAGAGAGGTTAACATCAAGGGCATAACCCCCACACTGTCCCTCCTGTCTGTCACCCAACATTAGTAAGTCAGATATCCCCTCAATACGCCAGAGGCAAAACAATGGGGACATAACCACATGCACCCTAGCGTCCATATTCTGGAGGCGAACATTCGTCAAATATAGCTGATCTGCAAGCAACAAATTGCAATGCGACACGTTTTGACTCAGCTTTTATATCTGGTATTTTTGGCAAGGATATTTAGTGTAGAGTGAAAACAGGAGGGGGGGTAATATAAGGCCCTGGTCAATGAAGTATAGGGTTTAAGTGGTTAAAGGTGAATAGAAGACAGAAAGGGGCAGCGGTGGCTCAGGGGTAGAGTGGCTGGATGGTAACCGCAAGGTTGCCAGTTCGAACCCGGGCTCCCCCAGATTAAGTGTCGAAGTGTCCTTGAGCAAGACACTGACTGAACCCCTAATTTCTCCTGATGTGCTGGTTGGTGCCTTGCATGGTTTCCGCCACCATTGGTGTACAGAATGTACACTGTATGAATGTGCGTGTGAATGGGTGAATGTAATGCACAATCTATAAGGCGCTATATAAATGCACCATTTACCATTTACAGAAAGAGGGAGATACAGACTGCACATTCTCTGCTGATTACATAGTAACTCTCTGGTGTTGCCTGATCCAAATCAAAACCCAAAAATATAAAAAAAATATAACAGAAAGTGTTATTAGCTGTTTATTGTGATATAGCAACGGAGGATTTGTGCGTGTGCACGCGCGTGTGTGTGTGTGCGTGCGTACATGAGTGGAAGGACGCTTGCGTGTGCGTGCAGCACAGTGTATGTATGTATGTGTGGCCAGAGGCCTGCACAATCTTTTATTTTTTTGCATTTGAATCTGCTGCCGTGGCAACACTCTGACACACTGACCCTATGCTGGGTTGTTGGAGCGGAAAAGTTCTTCAAGAGATTCCCTGGTGTCTAGAACCACTGAGACCCCAGGAGCCTGAGCCTCATTCTTTACACTGGAAAGACTGAAACAATACATGTTTCATGATCCAATAACTAACTTCTGAATTGTCACAGCAGCCACATTTTCAAAATCTGGATGTTCTAACCAGGTGCAATAATGTACCACATTTAACCCTGATCCTCAAAACGTGTCTCGTATGACGTATCTGGAGTTGGACCAGGTTAACAGTTTTGTATCATTCACCATTAGTCTGGGGTGCGAGAATAAAGCCAAGCCAAGCACAGGCCATCAAGCCAAACACAGGTCGTCAAACCATATCTAATCAGGTAATATCAAATTCTGTTAAGGCCCATATTTGGCCACCTTCATCAGTTTACTTTTCCAAGACTGTCCACAATTATCAAAAGGCCTACAGTACGTCTTTTTTGGTGGAGTCCATTGTGGATTGAAAAATAAAACCTAAAATAAAATAAAACTTGCACGCTCTGCTTGCGTAAGTAATAATATATACGATGTATATAGTGCTTTTCTAGGTACCCAAATTCGCTTTGCAGAACAGAAGTAAAAACAATTTTATTAGAAAACTAGTTAAAAGGTTAAAAACTAGAAATCTAAATAAAAAGTGGACAAACAAGAAGGGTGTGTGTGTGTGTGTGTGTGTGTGTGTGTGTGTGTGTGTGGGGGGGGGGGGGGGGGAGGGGGGGGGGTGGTTATGTAGGGAAAGCCAGTGTGAAAAGGTTGGTTTTGAGTGTGCTTTTGGACACTCAAAAGCATACTCATTGATTGATTGATTGATTGATACTGTAGCTTATTCCAAATTTCAGTTTATGCTATAGCTCAGTCCACCCCTAACTGACCATTCCACAACCACACTCTTTTTGTCAGAATATGTCCAATTCAATTAATTTGCTGAATCACAACAAGTTGTCTCAGTATGACAGTTTACATATACAGTAGAGACCCAACGTTTTATGGCCCTGCAAGCATTCGGCGACAGTGGCAAGGAAAAACTCCACTTTAACTGAAAGAAACCTTGAGCAGAACCAGTCTCTATGGTGGACTGCCATCTATCTGCCTTGACCGTGTTGGAGGAAGAGATGGAGAGGGATGGAGACACAAATAACTGTACTATAACAGTAATAAATAATAATTGTAGCTATAATAACAGTCTGCAGTCATATTTTAATCCTCGATCCGTCCAACATACCCTATCCCTGCCCCTCCTATACTGCAGCTCAAATTAGACACTAGCAACAAGCCCAGTAATTTCCCCGGCCTCCCAGGCCTATCCCCACCATGGCATGCAGCTCTCACCTAACCCAGCCCTTTAGCACAGCCACCCCTGTGACCCATCTGTAGTAGCTCCCCGGACTGGGGCTTGTTGATGGGTTAGGGGAGGCAGGGCAGGCCAGCCACACTCCTAAGGCCAGTGTTGGATCAATAAACGCAGCGATCAAAGCCGCAATTAACCCACCGCGCTAACACAAACAGCCGGGGCTAGCAGAAACAAACAAAGCCTTCATGTCACCTAAAGCGTTTATTTTTGCAGATTTCCACCTTGGCCAGGGAGACCTCCAGTGCTTGTCAGCTTCTGTAAGCAGTGTTAGGGGAGAGGAATGCAGGGCCACAGGGATGGCTGGCTGCCTGGCTGTGCTGCTCTGCCAGGCCACTGGCTTATTGCTTGTGGTGGTGGTGTGGGTGAGACCTAGCCTATTTGTTGTCAGAGGGATCACTCTTAAAAGCCTGCCTCATTGACATCCAGGGAAGCAGAGATTCCTGCTGAGGTTGCAGCAGCCGCACCAACGTGTGTATGACTGTGTGCCGCAGTAAGCCTCTGCACGCCGCCACACACACATACACACATTAATCTCCCTGATGTATGGGGAGACATTATTTACACTATTACACCCTCTGTTCCGAACCTGTTTTTCGCACAGAGATGAAAATGCTGGTGGGTTGGGTGTGCAGAGGGACAGGGGTAGGAGGTTAACAGTGGGTGGGGTGTCAGGAGAGGGGGATGAGGTTGGAGGACTTGTTCTATGGACCTTCTGTTCATCCAGACGGCCGTGCAGGAAAGAGAGAGTGTCCCGTCCGGTGCAGGCACAGGAAGATTACATTTGGAGAGGTATCAGGTTTTTAAAAACAAAGGGATGTGTTTTCCGTTCGCTGTGGATCCCTCCAGTGAGATTTCTCTGCTCCAGAGTTGCAAATGTTTTCACCAGGGATGCTGGGAGGGTGTTTCTAATTTCCTCTCCCTATCTCTGGGTGATTTCCTGTGTCTTGTGGCGTGTGTGTGTGTGTGTGTGTGTGTGCGTGTGCGCGTGGCCGCCGGCGGGCACGCATGTGAGCGAATGTGCAAGAGTGATATTGTGTAGAGCGTAGACAGAGAGAGAAGTGTGTGTGTGTATCACTAAGTGTGCATGTGTGAGTGAGTGATAGTTCACGTGTTGTTTGGTCGTTCCATGGAGAAGTGATCCTGGCCTTGCAGGTTCACAGTACTGCACCGAGGCCTGAGCACACGGCTGGGGCCTCCATGAGTTCAAGCCTCCCTGCTGCGATGTGAAAACAACGGGCCAAACAGCGGATATAACCGCAGAGGCAGGAGGCAAAGGTCGGACTGTGTATTTCATTGCCTGGGTCCAGATTAGACAAGAGGGACACAGATTATATTTAAGTGCTGTCATAATGATCTGGTGTTACAGAGGGGTTGTCTGTCAGCTAAGCTGTGAAGAAAGGAAGTGTTAGAATATAAAATAATAGTCCACTCTGCTCACAGTTCTTGGTCAGGATGTCATTACGAGTAATAAACTAAACTATAAACCATACTAAACTGAACAATGCAATACTAACTAAAACTATGTAACATCATTGCTGATGTCATGCAATTCTTTCATCCTATCCTTTTCAGCTTCTATTAATCAAGGTTTTCCTCAGTATACCTATAACTAATAGTAAAACTACATAAAAAGTAGTCCATTTCTAAAACTAAAACAACTTATTCTAACTACCAACTACTACTACTAACTATAACTTAACTGAAATCAAACAGAAAAACAAAATATTAATTTAAACAAAATAAGATTGCAATTTCTTGAAACATTGACATTCAATAAAATGTTAATAAAATAAAATTTCCTTCTTTTTCCCCTTTCCTCCAAATTTACTCATTATTCCAATTCCTGCTTACAGGTCATGTGTAAGGGTGTAGATACACTATGAGGAACTTTACTCCGAACCACGCAATTTGATCATGAGGGTCTTGGATGCATTACTTGTTGGCTTTTAAACTCATTTGTCCAGCTTGCCTGTTCAAAAACCCAGACAATCAAGCAAATAAAGTTGTAAATTCCTCTTCCCAAGCATGAAGTCTTTGTTACCTGTTTCTCTTCAGACTGTGCAGCCTGTATCCTGTCATTATCATAATCAGCAATGGAAACTATATTCTTGTTTAGTCATTTTTGCTGTGATATATCCATCATTCGTCAGGGTAGGCCGGCCGTCCCTGTTCTAACTTACTGGTCTGTCATTTACTGGCGAGGCCGGGAGGATCCTAAGAGCCTCCTGTGGTTATATTGGCCATTTCCACATGGCCCCGGCCTTTAAACCATGGGTCTGTTTGGCCCTCCGCTTCCTCTCTATTAGAACCTGCGCTGCTGGAACCAGATAAACCGCCTTCTCCTTCCACTCCGGGGAGAAACGCTACACAGGACAGATCATGCACTTCCAATGCAACTCAGAGGGGGAGGTTTTTGAGCAAGGGAGATATTATTAAGACTGAAAGATTTGAAACAGGGTCTGCACATGTGGCTGGATCTAGAGCATACTGTCTGATAGAGCGAGGAGCTGATCAGGAATAAAGCTGAGCAGAACTTCTGCTAAAAAGGAGAAAAAAAAGAAATGTGAAAAGAAAAATGAAACAAGCTCCATATTTAGATCTCTGTGATGTTAGGCCAAGAGGAGATGAGAAGGAACAAATAGCGGAAGAAAGAAATTTGTTTTCAGGCAACCCTACCATTTAATCAGAATACCCTCCAAATGGATATGTTTCAGCCTTTCTTTCTTTTCTTTTTCCTATTTCTGTCCCTTTTTGGTAGTATTTATTTACTCCCCAACAGCATGTGCTGCTAGCTTCCTGATCCACCATCCATATTGAATTAGTGCGTGAGTGATTGTAGGAGATCAAAGTGTAAGAGGAGATACTGGCGCGTTCTGAAGGCCCGAGAAGAAGGGATCAGGAACTAAGTCCAAGGATAAGCATTGGTCACCTACTAAATAACTAGGCTGTCACTCAAAGCCACTGGCCTTTCTCATTCTGCTGGCCTTATTTAGTTTTTCTTCAGTATCCTCTATTTGTCAGCATGTACATTTAGACTTACATTCATGAAGAGATTTTGGAGTGCTGATCAAAGAGTATGCAAGAGGCACAGTCTGCTCTTATCTTACATAGAGCTCTGTGCTATTCCCAGCTAGTCTGACTGTGTCTGTCTGTCTGTGTGTGCAGTCTCAGTCTCTTATTTTTTTCTTCTCTATCAATTTGTATTAGGGGTGTAACGCACGCCCGCACACTGATCACACTGATCACACATTCTGATTATCAGTCTCTACTTCCCTGTATAAAACATCCATCCGTCCAGCAGTCAGTCCAGCCGTTGAAGAGGCCTATAGGTTACTTATGTGAAACAGAAGGGATGCTTAGACAGCAGGCGAGTGGTACTGAACTACAGAAGTACATCAATAGCCAGCAGAGTATAGGGCACCCCCCCCTCTCTCTCATACATCCAGGGGTGTTCTTTGCAGCAGAGTATAGGATACCCCCCCCCCCCCTCTCTCTCATACATCCAGGGGTGTTCTTTGCAGCAGAGTATAGGACACCCCCCCCCCCTCTCTCTCATACATCCAGGGGTGTTCTTTGCAGCAGAGTATAGGATACCCCCCCCCCCCTCTCTCTCATACATCCAGGGGTGTTCTTTGCAGCAGAGTATAGGATACCCCCCCCCCCCTCTCTCTCATACATCCAGGGGTGTTCTTTGCAGCAGAGTATAGGGCACCCCCCCCCCCCCCCTCTCTCTCATACGTCCAGGGGTGTTCTTTGCAGCAGAGTATAGGGCACCCCCCCCTCTCTCTCTCTCATACATCCTGGGGTGTTCTTTGCAGCAGAGTATAGGGCACCCCCCCCCCTCTCTCTCATACATCCAGGGGTGTTCTTTGCAGCAGAGTATAGGATACCCCCCCCCCTCTCTCTCTCTCTCATACATCCAGGGGTGTTCTTTGCAGCAGAGTATAGGATACCCCCCCCCCTCTCTCTCTCTCATACATCCAGGGGTGTTCTTTGCAGCAGAGTATAGGATACCCCCCCCCTCTCTCTCTCTCTCATACATCCTGGGGTGTTCTTTGCAGCAGAGTATAGGACACCCCCCCCCCCTCTCTCTCATACATCCTGGGGTGTTCTTTGCAGCAGAGTATAGGGCACCCCCCCCCCTCTCTCTCTCATACATCCAGGGGTGTTCTTTGCAGCAGAGTATAGGATACCCCCCCCCTCTCTCTCTCTCATACATCCTGGGGTGTTCTTTGCAGCAGAGTATAGGACACCCCCCCCCCTCTCTCTCATACATCCTGGGGTGTTCTTTGCAGCAGAGTATAGGACACCCCCCCTCTCTCTCTCTCTCTCATACATCCAGGGGTGTTCTTTGCAGCAGAGTATAGGGCACCCCCCCCCCTCTCTCTCTCATACATCCAGGGGTGTTCTTTGCAGCAGAGTATAGGATACCCCCCCCCTCTCTCTCTCTCATACATCCTGGGGTGTTCTTTGCAGCAGAGTATAGGACACCCCCCCCCCTCTCTCTCATACATCCTGGGGTGTTCTTTGCAGCAGAGTATAGGACACCCCCCCTCTCTCTCTCTCTCTCATACATCCAGGGGTGTTCTTTGCAGCAGAGTATAGGACACCCCCCCTCTCTCTCTCATACATCCAGGGGTGTTCTTTGCAGCAGAGTATAGGATACCCCCCCCCTCTCTCTCTCTCATACATCCTGGGGTGTTCTTTGCAGCAGAGTATAGGACACCCCCCCCCCTCTCTCTCTCATACATCCTGGGGTGTTCTTTGCAGCAGAGTATAGGGCACCCCCCCCTCTCTCTCTCTCATACATCCAGGGGTGTTCTTTGCAGCAGAGTATAGGGCACCCCCCCCCCTCTCTCATACATCCAGGGGTGTTCTTTGCAGCAGAGTATAGGATACCCCCCCCTCTCTCTCTCTCATACATCCAGGGGTGTTCTTTGCAGCAGAGTATAGGGCACCCCCCCCCCTCTCTCATACATCCAGGGGTGTTCTTTGCAGCAGAGTATAGGACACCCCCCCCCTCTCTCTCTCTCATACATCCAGGGGTGTTCTTTGCAGCAGAGTATAGGGCACCCCCCCCCCTCTCTCATACATCCAGGGGTGTTCTTTGCAGCAGAGTATAGGGCACCCCCCCTCTCTCTCTCTCTCTCTCTCTCATACATCCAGGGGTGTTCTTTGCAGCAGAGTATAGGGCACCCCCCCTCTCTCTCTCTCTCTCTCTCTCATACATCCAGGGGTGTTCTTTGCAGCAGAGTATAGGGCACCCCCCCTCTCTCTCCCTCTCTCTCTCTCATACATCCAGGGGTGTTCTTTGCAGCAGAGTATAGGGCACCCCCCCCTCTCTCATACATCCAGGGGTGTTCTTTGCTGTTGCAGGTGCCATCCTTCACAGGAAGTGTTAAGCACAGAGGCTGCTCTCTGTGAGGATATTAAAAAGAGGAGGGGGTTCACAGCACTTGTTTGAAGAAGCAGGAGGGATGTTAATTCAGGTGTCTTGGCTGAGCGCCAGGACCTTTTTCTATTTGATTTTTTTGCCTTTGCAAAATGGGCTTTTATTCTCTAGATGACCGATGACTGTACAATCACAAGGGGTGGGGAGGAAATATGATCTGTGTATGTGGACCTTTGTGAATGTGTGTTTGTATATGTGTAAATGTGTGTGTGTGTGTGTGTGTGTGTGTGTGTGTGTGTGTGCGTGTGTGTTTGCATAGTATAAGCTGGCACGTGCAGGCCCATAAGGACTGGATTTGCCTACTTTTTCTTTCTTCAATGCAGATTTCCTGGTCGAAATTGGAACGTGTTTCCTTTGTTATTGAAGTGTATTAATAGAGTGTGCTGTGACTGATGGTCCCTGCCCCCGAAAACACACGCGCGCACGCGCGCGCGCACACACACACACACACACACACACACACACACACACACACACACACACACACACACACACACACACACACACACACACACACACACACACACACACAGAGTATTATTCAGTGGTGGGGACTGTAACTGGAGAGGTGCTCCAGTTAACCCATTTGCTGTTTTACAGGATTAGGTTTCACTTTGACAGGATATGATGTCATCAAAGAACCGGACTCTCTCGTCCTCACTCCTCATTTCCTATATACTGAGTTTGCCTGTCACAACTCACAAGTGAACCAATTAAGTAATGTTCCTATTCTTCAGCAGATATGTGGAAACGCCAAAAAACATATATCTGTTTCTTTATTTTACTCACTTGCACACACGCACGCATGCATGCGCGGGCGCACACACAGTCACACACACACACACACACACACACACACACACACACACACACACGTTTATTCCTGCATCCTGTATTTATTTATTTGTACGGTGTTTATTATATTTTATAGTACCCCAGCAGTTCTCATCATAGGGTGTCTGTCTGTCATTTTTCTCTCTCTGGTTTTATTCCACATTGACCTGAACCCCACAGAGGGTAAAGTTGTGTAACAGATATTCCACACTATAATTACACTACTGGCTTTATTATTTGTGCCCATTTCTATGTGAAATTTTCCTGCTGCTGCACTTGGAACAGCTGGCTTTCCACAAGTTTACCCCAACGGGCAAAAAAAAGAACATTCCACTATCCTATTAGGGATAAAAATATAGTTTGGCTCACTGCACTGTTGGCTTGTGAGTAACACAGTGCAAATATGAACCTTTGCCACCCAAGCATGTGACAGAACAAACCAAGTTTTAGGTCCACCTGGCATACCTGTCAGTTTTCTATAGCAAGACATTACACATGCTTGCTGGCATGCACACACACACACACACACACACACACACACACACACACACACACACACACACACACACACACACACGCTCTATATGTCAAAACATACATTCACACACATGAAACCCCATGCACTCATACACACACCTGGCACACCTGTCAGCTCACAGTAGGGGACATTGTCCACAAAGGCTAACTGCTTCCAATGCAGTGTTTATTGGCCTGTTACAGAGCTGTTAAACACAATTGTGGAGAATTCCAACCACGACCCCGCAGAACCTCAGCTGAACTCTTACCCCTGAAGCAGTGGACTAACACACACGCACACACACGCACACACATGCACGGCACACAACTCTTTTTTCCAGTATGTTGTGTAACCTCTGAGAGCCTGTCAATCCTTGTGCAGCGCGTGTGAAACCCTAAGCCCTCAGCGTCACCCTAAACACAGACCCTGCATTCTCCTCCTGTTCCCATCTGCTGTGCTGTCTCCTCTCCTCTCCTCTGATCACCTCTGCTCCTCCCTGCTTCCTTCTCCACTCCCCCTTTGGTCTGCTGCTCATCTCATCTCTCCTTCAGTCCAGCCCTCTCCCCTCTCTCCTTCCTTTCTGATTCATTTTACTCCATCATTCCTTTCCTGTGCTCCCTGTCCTTCCCTTCCCCTGTCTCTCTCCATATACAGCCCACCTCTCTTTCCCTGTAATCATCCCCTTTGTTCCTTTGCCCTCTCAATCCCCATCTGTCCTTCCCTCACCTCCTTCTCTCCTTCCCTCTACTGCCTCTCTCCTTCTCTCTGCTCACTTTCTCTCTCCACTTCCTCCCTCTCGTTTTCCTTCTCCTCCCTCCATATTCTCCACTCTCCTTCCTCTCTCTTTGCCCCTACTCCCTACCTCCTTTCCTTTCCTCTACGCTCTCTCCCCACTCTCTCACTTTCCCCCCTCCTTTCCTCTGCTCCACCCTCTCCTTTCTGTTCTCTTTCTCTCCTCCCCGTTGCTCCCTCTCTCTTCTTCCCTCTCCTCCCACCCTCCTTCACTCTGCTCCCTCTCCCTCCATCCCACTCCTTTCCCTCTCCTCCTTTCCTCTGTCCCCCCTCTCCTTCCCTCTGTTCCCTTTCTATCATCCCCCCTCTTTCACTCTCCTCCACCCCTTCATATCCTCTGTGCACTCTCTCCTTCCCTCTTCTCCATCTTTATCTCCCCTCTCCTTCCTTCTCTCCTCTATCTCTCTACTCCTTCACTCTGCTCCCCCTCTTGTCGATTCTCTTCTGCCTCTTTCCCCTCTCTCCTCATCTCTGCTCCAGTAGTGTCATGACTACACAGACCTTCCATGCTGAGTGGATGCACGGTCATGGTACAGTACAAGGACCGGACACAAACACCCTGTCATCAGTGGTGGGAGGGATGACTTGAGGGTAGGAGGGAGGGACAGAGAGGTGGTTGGGCAGAGGAGACACTGTTGAGGGTTGTTTTGTATGTGTGTGCGTGCGTGCATGCGTATCACTGTTGAGCCATGAGACCACAGACTGGAAGCCTTGGAGAGGTGTGTGAGGTAAACCATGTACTATTGGCCTACTGTATTAGTGGTGGACCAGAGCACAGGGTGGAGGAGAAACCTGCCAGTCCTCAGTGGGTTGGATGCTTCAGATTCCTCCACCAAAGAACACAGAGCTGCAGCCACTCCCCATTTGATTCAGCCATTTTGAACAGTTGCTCCGTTTAGATGTTGGATGATCACTCCATACGTGGTGGTCACTTCTAATGGCTTCCATAAAAAAACCGATGTTGATCGATGATGTTTGCTGCACAATGTTGAGTGATGCAGGTTTCTCTGAGTCTCCCGCTCTGCCCAGTGCCCACCCACGTACAAATGCTCTTTTTTTTTCTTCACAAATGTAACAATATGAAAACTCTGGCTGTGTCTTGAGAACAGATAAGGCTACATTTGCTGCACTAGTAGCGAATGATAGCCTACCCTTACTCCCCCCTCGTCTTTTCTAAAGTGGTTGCGAGTGCACAGCAGTGTTGCGTCCTATGAGACTAGTTGATTATGGGGTCAGATATCCACAGCCTCTGATGTCTACCCAGTGTGTGGGAATGCCCAGCCCAGTGCTGTTCCTCTCTACATCACTGACCTAAACTCCCTCACCCAGGAGAAAAGCAAATATTGCTTTATCCACGCGTCAACTGCCATCACCCTCGGATGGACTCATGCACAGTTGCCACTGTGAATTACACTGTGTTTGTTTCTATGTTTTTTAGCTGTGGCCAAAAGGGGAGGGGGGACGGGGGACTCTAAAAGCCCAGATATTAGTTTTCTATTACCCAAATTTAGGGCTGATGTATTTGTTTTTCCATTACGTTACAGTACAGTATGCAGGGTCTTTGAAGCATTTAAAACCATTTTTGGGCACACTGTAAACACGCAGAAACAGCGGTCGCTATGCCCTGGTAAATGCCATTCAGATGTGGAACCTTTTTCCTCTGTTGTCATCTGTGAGATGTTATCTTACTGTTGTTAGCATATGACTCTGTCATGTGGCCGGTGTCTTAAACCTGACATCATCCCTGGTAATGTATTGCCATGGGCAACAACAGTCAAGTATTACAAAGTCACAGGCCAAGACTATTAGAATATTATGTTTTCTTTGTGCGTACCCTCGACAGCTTCAACATTTGCTCTTCTCTCTGTGTTAGTAGCTATTCTAGATAGATAGATAGATAGATTTCTCAGCATGCAACAATTTAAATGTTTACTATTTCACTGTATAAAATCCTTGAAGTTTGATCTGCACTGCAGACAGAATTTGTCAACCATCAGGTACACTGTGAGACCTACTGTAGAATGGCTTTATATTCTGACATATACAGTGAGACCTACTGTAGAATGGCTTTATATGCTGACATATACAGTGGCAGTAATCTGAAATTATCCATTTGAGGCGGCTGACGTACAAGTGTATAATATTTCTCTGTGTTTGTTAACGTCACATTTGTCATTATGTGTTTCCAAGTTATGCTGTTGCGTGGCTAGAGTTGATGTAGTGTTTAAACCACCCACATCTTGAATAACTTTCCCTTGTATTACAGTAAATCATATCTGAATGTTGCCCCCTGTTTTCCTTAACTATCTTTCTCACATTGTTTACTATTTGGAAGAAAAAATATAGATTTTAAATATGGCAACAGTGGCTGAAACATTCCAACGGGACCGAATCATTTGGACTGTTTTGACAGTGTGACGAGTCCAAGGTGTCCAGCAGGACAGCATTAGCTGTGGTGCAGGCCAGAGTCACAGAGGTTTCCGTGCGTCTGCCTGCTTTACAGCTTAACCCCACTAAGATCTGCAACAGACCAGGCAACGTCAGTGGCTTTCCTTCCTGCAGGCAGCCTCTTAAAAGGACCAAAGCTGTACGTGTCAGTGTGTGAAAGTGTTCCCATTTCAAACGGCGCTTTGAACAGTAATCAAAAGAGGAAGCAGCGTGAGACCAAATGTGTAACTCATATCTCCTTCTCTCTTGCTCATAGTCTGTCTGTCTATCCCTCTCTCAAAACTCCTTCTTATTTCTCTTGCTCTGACTGCCATTATCACTTTAATTGCCCAGGGTTATTTAATCCATTACATTATAGCGCCCAGTCGATTTATAAACAAGGACCACTTTTACAGACGGACCGGATGTTGTTGTGAATGTGTGTTGTGTAGCAGCTAACATTAGCCACACCACTCTAAAGGCGATCGACAACAACGGGAGGTAAGAATAAATCTATCGCGACTAGCGACTGGACAGCGGAGGGCCGTCTAACACATTTTCTATAATAAGACAGGATGATTTAGATCGCGAGTTATTAACGTTTTAAGATTTTCGTTGTCGTCGGCTAAACAGGGGAGGGAGATTTTCGATGACGTCTCACTGTTGCGCAACATCGAGGATTGCACAACAGGCGCTTCCAGGCTGTGGAGCGATGCGATCCGTATTCACATCAATAAACTTCGTCTTTTGGACCAACTTCGTCTTGGGCGTTACTAATAGAAAGGACAAAGATCTTCGTCCTGGGCGATGGGGGTGTTAACAGTGTGAGAAGTAGAGTTAGGGTGCCTTCCTGTGTGTGTGTGTGTGTGTGTGTGTGTGTGTGTGTGTGTGTGTGTGTGTGTGTGTGTGTGTGTGTGTGTGTGTGTGTGTGTGTGTGTGTGTGTGTGCATGCATGCGCGTATTTGTTTTTTAGTTTGTCAGCATTTCTGTAGATGTTTAGTACTGGGGCTCATTGCAATTCAGTTGCCCCAGTTTAACACTTAAACTGTCTAGACACCTTCATGCAGACCCAGGTCTGGATACCAGACGTTCTTATTCTCCGTCTGACACACACACACACACACACGCGCGCACATCCGCACACGCACATCCGCACACGCGCGCACACACACACACACACACACACACACACACACGCACATCCGCACACGCGCGCACACACACACACACACACACACACACACACACACACACACACACACACACACACACACACACTGTCCAACGGCACCTGCTTTCTGCCCCTTGGACCACATACTCTCCTCTCCTTCCTGTTAACTGGCCTTGTAAATCAGTACAGACCCAGTCTAATGGAGAAAGACAAAGCACCATTACAACTGAGACAGGTTTAACACCGCTCCTGTCCTTACTGGCTACTGGTTACTGACCTGATGCCTTGTGTGGCCTGTTGTGAAGCTGTTAAACCCAGCAAACTGAAATATGCGTTTTTAAGTCCTCCAACCCTTCATCTGCTCTGAATTATTAATTCCAAACCCTCTTAGGGGTGGAGCAACAGTATGCATGATGACTACAAGTTGTTTTAATTTTTATTTATCTAGGGAACATTGGTTGAACTTACTTGTTTCCAGCAACACTGGTGTCTTTCCAGTGCAACCACTGCCTTTTACTGTCTTGCTCAAGGACACCTCATTGGATGCTGTTGAGGCGGACTCTATTTCTCCATGATACCATAAACACTCTTCTTCTTTCAGCTAATTCCCATTGGGGTTCTGCGTGTCACCATAAACACCAAACAAATCATAAGATCTTCGAATACGTTATCTATATTCCTCTCCAGCATTTTCTATCCTGTCACACTTCCCAGTTCCCACTACCACACGTCACAGCAGTGATATATAGACCCTAAATGTCTTCTCTCTCTATGTCTTCCAGTTGGAGCTGCAGTCATGCTGCATGTTCCTGCCCAATGACAGCCTCCCCTCACCGAGCACCATCGTCTGTGGAGACATTCCGGGAACGGTCCGCAGCTGGTACCACAGTCAGGCCTCCATGCCGGGGACTCTGGTGGTCTGCCTTCCCCAGATCAGTGTCCTCAGCGCTGGGCACAGGTATATGGAACCCCTGCAAGAGCTCCCCTTCGTGGTCTCTAGACCTATCCTGGAGGAAGGTACGTTCTCCCATTGCGCTGACCGCCAATTAGATTAGAGTCGTCTGAGGTGTGCTGCATCTCAACATATCTTACAGAGGCATAATGGCTTACCTGGCGTTGCATTGATGACTATAAAATTATAATTAATAAATAATACGAACTACAGTACGATGAAAAACGATGTTTGTGACATCCATTGGATAATGGTATGGTCTTCTCACTGAGGAGAAAATTAAAGCGATCTAATACAGCAGGCAGTTGCCAACTTTATTCTGAACTGCAAAATTAATGATATTATTCCAACAGCAATAGGCTCCATCATGTGAATTCATTATTATTATGAGCTTTTTGGAAGGCTGAGCAAACCCATGACCTAGTAGTCCTCATTTACCATGACAAAAGACAAACAAACTAAAGTAGAGAGACTTTGGAGAGATAGATCTTGCACATGTGGCCTACACACCTGGCGGAGTTGACATAACTAACACTTAGACTGTCGCTCAGTATTTACCCTACAGAAGAAGAAAGACTTGAGGCACCCTTCTATTTTTTTTCTCTTTTCCCTCTCTCTCTCTCTCCCCCTCTCTGCCGGCTCTGAGATGACATCAGCAGCGGGCATGTGCACGTTTCAGGAAGGACGGAGGGAGAAAAAGCAAAACGACAGCAAAAACAGTGACATCAGCGGCCTTGTCAGTGTTAGCGTTAAAATTAACAACCCGTGCTTTTTAGTAATTCATTCCTCTCCTTTGAAAAAGCTCTTCATCTCTCATGTTTAATGCTCTGGATCAAAGCGTGCTGGCCACGGCGCGAGGGAAATGTGCTCTTCATGGCCCCGTGCTAGCGAACAAGCTCCCAACTCAGCTTGCCCCTCTTTCTCTCTCTCTCTCTCTCTCTCTCTCTCTCTCTCTCTCTCTCTCTCTCTCTCTCTCTCTCTCTCTCTCTCTCTCTCTCTCTCTCCACCCCCCCCCCCTCTCTCTCTCTTTATTTCTCTTTCTCATTCTTTTTTCTTTTCCTCTCTCACACTCTTTCCCTCCCTCCCTCACTGCTACAACTCCCACCAGGGTGGGCAACTCTAAATCAAGAGCTTCCCGTCAGGCAGTTTGTCTCAGACAGACAGCTTTGGAATAGACCCTGATTCCTAGTGTCTTTTGATGGGGATCCCTGCCTTGCTCACTGGGTGCAGAAGCTCATTTCGGGGAAAGACTACCACTCCTCGTTCACAGCCGCTTTCATGTTTTCCATAAAGCTGCTGCACGCCGTGTAATTGGCTTTGATTTGAAAGGTTGAGACTTCAGTGGAAAGGATGATTGAGTTGACTTAGAGCTTTTGATAATGACTATGATTGATTTGTGGTCATGGGTTATTTTTAGCCCACTGTATTTTAACTCTGCCCTCACTCTCTCCTCTCCCACTTTTCCTTTCCTGACATCATTGCTTCTCTCAATCTGCTTCTCCATCTGCCTCCCTGCTCTTTCTCTGTATTTCCTCATTCCTCCACTCCTGTCTCACTCTTTACCCTTGTATATCTCTCCTCTCCTGATCCCCCTTGTCTTACTGTCCTCTTGCCCCCCACTTATTATATACATATCTTCTCCCCTTTTTCTTTGATTAACCCCCACCCCATTTCTGTCTCCATTAGGTGATGCGTTTCCGTGGACGATAAGCCTGAGTCAGTTCAGTGTGTACACTCTGCTGGGTCAGCAGTGCAGCCTGAGCCTGCTGGAGCCCATGGGCTGTACCTCCACGCTGGCCGTCACCTCCCACAAGCTGCAGACCCCCGTGGCAGGGACCGCCGAGGGACGCCACTCTTTCGTCGTGTGTCTGCACGTTGATCTGCAGCCAGTCTACGTTAAATGCTCCAACCCACAGGTTAGTTGGATGTCACGGAAGTACGCGAGTCAGTGAATCAAATGTGCTGACGCATTGAATGACATTGTCAGTATCCAGCCTAAAACACAGTCTGTTTCCTTAAACTGTAAGTCAGGGACTTCTATTTATCATGTCACAGGGTGACAAATCCTGAAGCTACACCATAGACAGTGAATAATGGAATGACTAATATGACCCAATGAACCCTTGAGTATTCTATTGGGATATTGGTGCATTTTCAAGGCAATTATGGGCACTGTATTTTGCCCGTAAACCTCAAGTTTAGTGGGCATTTACAGTTAATATACGGTAATATACAGGTGTGATGGTACAATTCGGGAGTTTACCAGAGTTTGTTTAATGGGAGTTTCCTGTAATATACACATCCGTATTCCATGCTTTTTGCGCAGTGGTACTTTAGGTACTTTATCACAGATGCACTGTGCTGTTCCTGCATTTATCCCGTTTCTTAAAGAATAATTGATCTACTCCATGCAGGGGTGTCGCGTGTCAAAAAGAACAGAAAGTGGTCAGCCCAGACGAGTGATACTGTAGTGTATTTCTACAAGCTATCAATAGATCCACGAGCGTACAGTACACCGTTATGTTGTAGCCTACATCATCAGCTTTTACGGCTGTTAGGGGTTAAGTGTCAGTTTGACACATAGACCGGAGCAGGGAGGCGAACCGGTGACCTTCTGATTACCAGGGGGCCTCTAAGCTACAGTCCTCCTAAAGGAGTATTAGGGAATCACTTGCCTGCAATGTCTCACCAAGTTCTTCCATTCCATTCCTTTCCATTCTTCCATTTCCCTGTATCTTTTTGGAACATTTACATATAGACAATGATAGATTTATAGCCACAAGTCTAAAATGTGTGTATGAGTGCATTGCGATTCCACGTTTATTTTTTATTTTTTATATCATCCATCTATCATTGAACCACATTAAGGCCTAAAAAAAAAAACTTTGGTTTCCGATTGGCTGTCATTTTTGGGCTGAGTAGGTAGGGAATTTATTTTATTTTATTTATTTATTTTATTTTTCGTGGGAAAGATGGGTAGCAAGGAATTTATTTTATTTTATTTTATTTATTAAGCAAGGATTTTTTTTAACTTTTTTTTTCCTACGGCAATGATGGATAGGCTTCTTTTTTAATAACTTCAATATTTGCCTGAAATACCATCTTTTAAATAATGAATGGTTCAAGTACACATAACACTACATGCCTACAGCTAAACATTTGAAAACTTTGAATAGAATGTCCACACACTGGTTGAATACTTAATACGCATGTTTCATGATAAATTATTTTTATGTGATGTATTCCCATGCTTTTTGTTCTTGCTTAATGTAAATCGCTCTGGATTAAGAGCGTCTGATAAATGCCTAAATTGTAAATTGTACTGTCTTACAGTAACTAGAAGGCTCTGACAGTAATGAAAGTCACGTCAAACTGCTGCGCCTCCTCCTGCCTGCAACTCAGTTCATTTGAACTGTGGAATCATGGCAGGTCTAAGACTACATTTGCATGCCCCCTATTTTATTTAGTTGCGCCTGTGTTTTGGGGTGGCATGAATCTTTCATGCTTGTAAACATTGTGAAATCACGCGTACTTCATTTATTGGCCATCCAGTTTTAGGTAACGGTTGCTACATTGGTGTCAGCAACAACCCACCTAACGTAAAACAACCTCTGCTTTCCAGCTCATGTTTTGACATAAAAAGTTAGAACGTGTTGCTGGCATCAACATAGCTAGCTATAGTGCTAGTTATTAAAAGACAAAAACATAGCTAACGTTAGCCCCATATGTGCCCTCTCCTCTCCCTACGCTCATTCTGTAGCTCGGAGCTACAGAATGAGCGTAGGGGGAGAGGGCACATATATGGGGCTAAGCTAACGTTCTGACGGGGTAGAAGCATGAGCCGAATGGGTTTCCTCCTCCTCCTCCTCGCATCTCAGGGCTAGATACCGAAAGTCAAACATGCCCAGCCTGGGCGCCTAGAGGCTCCAGGGTGGGGGGGGGAGAGTATGTCGGCTGAGATGATAGTCCATTTATCCGCTCGGTCGTGTCTCCCTTCTGCGGACTTAAACCGACACCGGCGGCACGGTTTCACCTCCTTAATTATGTCTTCAAATGTTTTTGTACTCAATCGTATGATCTGTGGCGGTGCTTTGCACGGGCAGTGGACAGTCACAGACACCGTGCACAGGTCCATGCTGTATGTTGTCACTGTTGTGTTGTGTTGGGTTGTGCGTCTCCTCGCGATGACGCATTCCAAAACATTTGCGCACGTGATATTTTAGACGAAAGAAAACTTTATTTTGACTTCGCGCGTCCCAATGGTCTCATCAAAGATAATTTTAATTTTAATAAAGACCTTTTGGGTCTTACTCGGTTGCATTCTGAGCTTCTTTCTTTTTTTCTTTTTTTTCACCAAATGCCAATAAAATAATATGAGTCGCGCATATTTAATAGAGTCAGTCGGCAACCGGAAACCAAAGTTTTTTTTTGTTAGGCCTAACCATGACATCCCTAATAGGCATGTCATTATATCCCAAAAATGACCCCAAATTGTACATAATACATAATTTGTTTAATTTAAAATAAATAGCTCATCTACAAGCTCACAGTGCAATGTGTTGTGAGCTTGCATATCAGCCATTTTCATTATTTCATTTATTTGTCATTATAGGGCTTAAAGGGATTAGTTCAGATTTTTTTAACTTAAAAAACTTAGCTATATGAAATACTTGCCATTAATATAATGGTTGCAACTGTATTAATTGATTGCCCGAGTCCCGTGGTGGGAGTTCTGCTCTGGTTTTGGTCAATATTAAGTAGTTCCGGTCATTTTGTGGGGGGCACTGGGGCCACGCAGTAAAAGTTAATTAACTCACCAAACTAATATAATTTGTATTTGTAATAACTTTCGTTCAACTTTGACCCCTCTATCACATGGAACAAGTTTTTGGGCGTGTGATAGAGGGGTAAAAAATGAACGAAAGTTGTATAGGTCAACAATACAAATGACGTTAGTTTTGTGGATTAATTTACTTTTACTGCGTGGCCCCCTGTGCCCCCTGAACTACTTAATATTTCACCAAAACCAGAGCAGAACTCCCACCACGGGACTCGGGGCAATCTATTAATACAGTTGCAACCACTATGTTAATGGAAAGTATTTCATACAGCTTAAGTTAAAAAAATAATCTGAACTATCCCTTTAAATGGAGTTTAAACCGTGAAACACCCGCATCATGATGCAACACTAACAGTATTTCATACATGAGGCAGTTCTTCATCTCTGTTGCCCCTCATGGACTGTTGTGGAAACACTGAAACACACAGATCCGTGCCAGGGCCTATGGCCAGGGCCCACCCCGCTGCATTCCAGCCTCATTGTCATCTTGTTGATGTAGATTGTCACACAGATAAACAACCTGCCTCATCCTCAGACATAACTTGAGTTGCAACAAAGTTGGGGAACATTTCCCTGTTTGTTTTGGTCACTGAGCGTCGAGTGAAAGCGGGGAGGGAATTCCAAGATTCATCGTGTTTGTTTTTGCGGGGAAGTTCTTCTTTCTAGCACGAGCCTGATGTAACGGGACAGATTGGATACGGAACATGTTTGCCTCCTGATTAAGGCCTTTGTGTTGTTTTTCAACGCTCCGTTACAACCCCATAATCACAATCTACATGTACCATTAAACATATGTCTTTTTCTGTATTGAATTAACTGTATTGGATAAGGTCCTCTGTAAACATTTAATTGGCCAACCTTTTGAGTGGTCACGTTCTTAAGTGACTCCTACCACAGTGACAAGCCATGGCCACATTCAGTGGAATTGGTACCAGAAACAAATGAAAAGCCTTAATGTGCTAGTGGTGAAAGCTTTCCCAGAGAAGAGGAGAGAGTTGATTGTTTATGGGGGGAATTATTCACTGCTTTGTTCCCTGTTTTTCTCATTCAGAAAGACTATCTGTGCCTGGTAAAGCTATAAGAAGGCTTATCGTGACTTTATAATGAGTGATAATTATCCCCGCCAAGGCCGGAAGGCCGAAGGCGAGGGATTATGTTTTCACGCCTGTGAGTCTGTCTGTTTGTCAATCCGTCCGTCTGTAAACAGCTAATCTCGGGCACCACAGGACCGAGTCATGCAGACTCAGAATCTTCCAAATTGGCCTGTTACAGCGCCACCATTATGGCAATATTTGCAACAAAAATCGGTACACATGTAGATTTTCATATTCCATTCCAAATGGCTCCACTTGTCTTTCAAATTTTGCGAGAGTGGCCATTTTGCTAAAAGAAATCCCAAATCATGAACGCAGTGCCACACATTCCCACTAGGTCAAGGAAGAACTATATATGGCCCAGGCCGTAGCGTAACGGTCTGGGCACCGGACTGGTAATCCAGTCGCAGTGTGCCGCGGGTTCGACTCCCGGACCCGACACGGCCTTTACTGCATGTCATCCCCCCATCTCTCTCCCGTTTCCTGTCAGCCTACTGTCTGTCCCTTCAAAAATCAATAAAAGGCGTAAGCTGCAAAAAAAAAAAATCTTAAAAAAAAAAAAAAAAAAAAAGGAAGAACTATATCACACAACCTTTTTCAAATTGACCTCATGCTGGCACTATAACAGATCGTAACACATCATCATAACACACATGGGTAGGCAACCCAGCCAGGTGGGGATCTGCGTTCCGAGGAAAGTACAGTACCTTTCTTGTTAGCTTTGTGCTCAATGAAAATGAGCACACAGCTCCCTTCTCTCTCTCCTCTTCTCTCTCTTCTCTAATCCCTCCCTCTCTCTTTCACAGTTAATTCCCAACAGGAGTTGGGTTATAAGCTAATAGCAATTAGAGGCAGCTCTGTAAGAACTGCTGCCAGAGGGTGCAGAACGAAAAAGAGGGACCTCACACCACTGAACCCTTCTTCTAATTAGCCCTGCTATTTGTGGGAATGTATGTGGGGATGTCAAGAGAGCTGCACAGTTGCTACACAGTCAGTGCCACCAACACAGGAGGTTTGCCATGTGCATACCATGGGCCTGGGAACGAAGAGGGACCTGGTGGGAGACAAAGAGAAAAGAGAGGATCGAGAGAAAACAGAGAGAGAATGGTTTAAAGACATATATGCTAAAAGAAAGGTAAGGAGGAACAAGTACGTAGGTATTTAGGAAGAAGTGTGAAACAAGCGCATGCAGGCTCAGAAGAAGGAATGAGAAAGGAGACCACCAGCTTTGTTGCATGTTTGTGACAGACGCTAACGTCATCCCAGACCAGAACACCCAAGGTGAACTGTCACATCACAGAGTAGAACACACATGTATGCACGTGTGCGCACACACACATACACACACACACCCACGCGCACTGAGCGTGCGCGCGCACGCTCAGTCGCACACACAGTCGTCTTGTCAATGGCTTGCACACATGCTTTGTTGAAACACATGAACTCACTCACACACACACACACACAATACTTTGTGGCAACAACGTTGGTTGATTAATGACTGTATAACGCAGCAGTCCTTATTGCTTTGGAACAGTCTGGAGTGACACGGCAAACCATGGCATACCACAACTGTGGTAGCAGAGGAGGACAGTCTTTTACTTACTCCTTTGATATACAGTGCTGCAATATAATAAATGATCATGTAATTATGTGTAAACTAAATTAATCTATTGTAATGACTTTATGTCATAAACTAAATGATACTGTGGTGAATGGAAAACATGAACTCTGCACATGGAACAGGCCCTGAGTGCAGTGCTCCTAGGGCAGCACATACTTTGAGGGCAGCAACCAAATACTGCAATCTGTCCAGCATCGATACAGTACGTGCATGTGAATGCGTATGTGCGTGATGGCCAATTACTGGGAGCAGTGTATAGAAGGACAAGGTCAGGTGCTGCCCTCCAGCATTATCAGGAACATCTTGAAAATAACAGCCACTGACGCACGCACGCGCACACACAAACACACACACACACCACAAAATCCGGCTTTGACACGTAACCATTGAGTGTATTCCACAAATACACACACACGTGCACTCAAAATGAACAGCCAAACAAAGTGGACAGCATGACAGTTATGTGTGGGTTTTTAAACATCGCACCGTGTAGATAGACACGCGAGCTCTGGCCATGTTGCACGCTAACGCGTCTCTCATCTGTGTGTTTTATGAATGATTGTGGAAGCCTCTGTTCAGTCTCCAGTTCTCACTACTGCAGCTCTGCTGATCTGCACAAACCTCAGTGGAGATGACAGGTCCTTGGAGAACGCAGGCCTCCAAATGTTCTGCTCACTGCTCAGTAACACTGCAGTGTGTATTGTGTGTGCATGAGTTCATGCAAGAAGTGTGTGGGTGGTGTGTGCGCGTGCGCGCCGGGTGCATCCATGTGTAACAGTGCTGGAAGCGGGGCCCAATCTGCTCGCTGACCTGACCTGGCAGCAGTAGCTCATCTGGAGAGAACAACTGACCATACTTTGTACTGTCACCAAGCTGGGATAGATGAGCAGGAAAAAGAGAGAGCGGCTGGGGGAAAGGGATTGACAGTGGAAGATGAGGAGACAGGGGGAAGAAAGGAGAATAAATAAATGCGTGTGTGTGTGTGTGTGTGTGTGTGTGTGTGTGTGTGTAATTATGTTAGTTAACTAAAGTATGGTTCTTTAAATTCCGCACTAGCTTCCGCACTACCTATCAACTATATGGAGAAGCTCTGGCTATCAGGAAGAATGAAACAGAGCTATTTCTGTAACATTGACATTCAGAAGCACATGTTCAGTATGAGTCCTGTTAGTTCCCCTATCTGCTGTGTGCCATACCATGTAAAACTGTCCGCCCTGGACTACACATCCTCTTCACAGCTCTTTTCCTGCTTGCATTTGGAACCATATGAGAGCAGTGGCTGCATTGGAAAGTCATCCTACTTTCTAATGTTGGAATGAAACCCAACTGACAGAAGACAAAAGAGGACATGTCACCAGACTCCTTCCCTCCCCACTGCATCCTCAGTCTCTGTCTCTTTTTATCCTTTGTACTCCCCCCCCACCCCCCCTTACTTACTACATCCCCCTTCCTTTTTCAGTTTTTTCTTAAACCCTTCTCTCCCCCTTTATTCTCTCATCCTATCCCCCCTTACTCTGTCTTCTTCCACATCTGCTGCTGAGTGCAGTAGGCCTTGTTGTGCTTGGTTGGACATCCAGGCCCCAGACAGACAATCGTACAGTAGAGAGAGGGGAGTGTGGAGCCGTGCCTGGCCTGCCGTCAGTGCGGGTCGGCTGGGTATGGCAGGCAGCTGTTGGCCCCGTCTCTGGACGGTTGCTGGAGCAGCATTAGCAGCTCTTACTGGACATGTTTGAAATGGACCAGCTGTAATGTATTGTCGAGCCCCTCCTGCAATATGTGCGCGTATTTGTTTGTGTATGTATGTATGTGTGCGTGCGTGTGTGTGGGGGTGTGGTGGGGGGGTCCCTTGGCCAGGGAAGAGAAGCATTTGGAATCCAGAAATTAGCTCATTGTAAAGGAGCGCCTCTCTCTCTCCCCCCCTCTCTTTCGCCCCTCTCTCCTCTGTGTCTCTCATCCTCTTGAGTGAATGCATGAAGAACAGAAAGCATCACATCAAATTCCCCCACTCTCCCCTCATGTTTTCCACTCCTTGTGTTTTTGGCTTTGTTGTTTGAAGTTGTTCTTTTCATGTGAACAGATGATAAATAGTAGAGAATACTTTGCCGCCGAGCCTTCAGTTCAGTTTTTCCCCAAGCCGTGGTGAGCTTTTCAGGGGAAACTAATGACACCACTTCACTTGGTGAAAGTTTGTTGTTAGGGAAATGCGGATAACACATTTGTGCGTGTGTGCGTGTGTGTGTGCGTGTGTGTGTGTGTGTGTGTGTGTGTGTGTGTGTGTGTGTGTGTGCGTCATTTCAACATTGTATGAAAGCAATGAAACCATGACAGGAGTATTGTTTATGCCCACTTACAACACACACACACACACACACACACACACACACACACACACACACACACACACACACACACACTCACCTGCCAGGCTTGCATTGTTATGGATCCCACCACAGCTCAAGGCAAACCCTGCTGTGATTGGCCAGTAGTCGCTGTGATTGACAGTTCTCGTTTTTGCAACTATATGCCTAACCCTATCCTCAGTAAAACTATACCTAACTATAACTTAACCAGACGGGTCTATCTGTGGTGGGATTCAGGCTCAGGCCTGAGGCCTGCCTGGAAGTTTAGTCGGAGGGAGAGACGGAACGGTGGAGCTCTGTTCTTCTTACTGTTGTTAATTATCCCCTCTTGTTGTGGCCCTGCACTGAAACAAGAGAGATGAGGTTGAGATGGTTTAGACATGTGGAGAGGAGGGGTGTAGAGGATGTAGAAGATGGAGTTGCCAGGCAAGAGGAGAAGAGGAAGGCCAACGACGAGCTTCATGGAGGAGGTGAGAGAGGACCTGCAGTGGCTTGAGTGACCGAGGAAGATGCAAAGAACAGAAGCAGATGGAAACAAATGATCCGCCACCACTGATGGGAATTGCTGTAGCTGAAAGAAGACTCTATTACCTTTGCACTGATTGGCTGTGCTGCCAGGCAACTCAATATCTCTTAATCTAATAGGAGACTTCCAAGATGAAAGCTGTTTACATTGGTGCCCCCGGTGGCGTTTCCTCTGACGCCATCCTTTTGGCCAATTTCTAGTTACAGGTGTAGGTGTAAGTAGCAATATGGAGCCGCTGGTAGGGGTAGTAGCAAAGTTTGAAGCAAACTCAAAGTTTACTACTAGCCACCTTAATTCTTGGAAAATGACTACATTTCTTCTTTTTTATGATAGATTAATGTAGTGTATGAGGTGTGGTCAGACAATGAAACAATTAAATCAATGGTGGCGAGGGACCACTGTGAAAAATGCTAGAAAAGAGCTAAAACTGATGTCATCTGTTGATAAGGAACCGTGGTTTATTTCCAATGAGGGTAGAACTGACAGCTTTCGTCAATTGAGAAAATATCAAACGTGAAAATGACCTCACATTAGCATTCGGACTTGACTTGCCAAAGCAATTAAAGCAGGGGACATCTTCCAAGGAATTTGGAAGTTCCACTGGGAGGTTCAAAGTCTCCAGGTTTTCTTATGAATGACAGTGATTTAATGAATGTATAATACCATAATAGACATGCATCCGCCTGGGTGACGGCAGACTGCTGGGCGAGTGCTGGTGTGGGGGGGTCAGATCAACATATGGAATGAATTCTGTACTGGCCATATATGGAGCGTGTCTTGTCTTGAGTGTACAGGGTTTGATGAGGTCAGATCAATATATGGAATGTCAGAACAGGTCAGCTCCATACTGTATATGGAGATCTAAGGGTGGCAGCGGGGGCAGCCAGGCTGATGGCAGAGACTATGTTTTGCACCCTGTCTGTCCGTCCATGCATGCGTGTGTGTGTGTGTGTGTGTGTGTGTGTGTGTGTGTGTGTGTGTGTGTGTGTGTGTGTGTGTGGGTGTGTGTGGGTGTGTGTGTGTGTGTCTGTCTTTCTGTGAGCAGCTAATCTCTGGGACCGTTGGCCCAATCGATGTGAAAGTGTGCGTGCACACTCCCTGGATGCCAGCGCAAACCAGTACACCGTATCTCTAGGCTATAGTCATTAAACCAAACTTTTCATTTTTCATAATCCATCCTGATTGACTATGGTTGACAAGTATGACATGTTTGTCCAATGTCGGTGCAATGTAGGTGTAGCGTGTAGCGTGTGTATATAATATATATGTGTGTGTGTGTGTGTGTGTGTGTGTGTGTATATATATATATATATATACAGTATACGTGTATACTGTATATATATATGGAGTATATATAATTGTGTGTGTGTGTGTGTGTGTACTGTATATATATATATATATATACACACCGGTATATATATATATACATATATATATATATATATATTATATATATATACCGGTATATATATATATACCGGTATATACACCGGTGTATATATATATACTGTATACATAGTATATATAATTTAGTACATATTTTGATGTATGCAGTCCAACCAAGACAAAGGATTGATGCATGCAAGATTTCAACCAGATGTAGCCTCACACAAAAATGTCAGTTCCTCCTCAGATGTTTCCTCATAGCAAATCTTGAAAACTTTGGCGAGAATCACGAGCACCCCGTTCCTAATTATTTCAACATACTTTTCAGCGTTCACAAAAATCTCTCTCTGTCTCTCTCTCTCTCTCTCTCTCTCTGTCTCTCTCTCTCTCTCTCTCTCTCTCTCTCTCTCTCTCTCTCTCTCTCTCTCTCCGCCCGCAGGTGCAGCTGCTGTATGAGCTCTTCCTCAGTTGGACGTCTACGTGGGCGCGGCTCCAGAAGCGCGGCATCCTCCGTCAGACCTCCAGTATCCCAGAACCCCCTGCTGGCGCCGCTCCGTCGTCCCCGGTGCGCAGCAGTGCAGGCACAGTCCCCCCGGACACCAGCACAGTCCCCCCGGACACCAGCACCTGCAGCCCCTCCGCTGAGTTTGGCTCCCCCACCGAGGTCAGACACGTGCACACACACACACACACGCACGCACAAACACAAACACGCGCACACAGACACGCACGCATGCACGCACAGTACAGTACAGTTTATATACCGGTACATAAACTATATAACAATATACCTGCTGTCTATATTATTTTGATATAAATATATACACACAGGGCTCGATCGTGTGCCATTCTTTATCCGCAAGTAATAAACATTTTCCGTGAATTACGCATTTAGGAGCTTCCACTGTGTGTAAACGTTATCTTGCGGCCACACAACCCACTATTAATTTTGCCGACACCTATATTTGCTGGTGGAGGTGTGTCTGCATATATATATATATATTTGCTATCCTATGCACACAGGTTAAGGACAACAGTCAGAAAGTGCATCTTCAAACCACCCGTAATGCCAATCCGTTTGATAAAAGAATGCGCTCCTCAGATGCGACCTGAGTTGGAGCTGCCTCATGCATGTTGCAAAACGTTCACAGCTCAGAGGTCTCGTTCTGTCTTAATTCTCCACAAATCTGTGATTGTATTTTCCCTCTAATCAGCAGAGTGTCAATTCCTTGTGCTCATTGTGTTTAATTGTCTAGTCAAAGAAGTTCTTCGATTTGTAGCCTACCAAGGCGCACTGTGCGCGATTTCCTCGTTCAGTTTCATCACCAGTCATCACCCCATTACGCAACAAATATATATGTAATGGATTTTAAATAATGTAAAATTCCCCATAATCAGTAACACGTAGCTGATACGAAGTGAAAGGCAATTCAATGCTATAATTTCCAATGTGATTTCGCCATAGTTCAGTAAGTCTGTTTAATTAATCCGATTTCCCGAACGATCATTTTCGCTCGATACCCATTCATAGAGAGGCAGTACACTCGCGACCTATATACCAAAAGAAAGACAGAAGTTTACAGATTACACAGCACTTTGAGCAGCACAACTTGGCTGTGTTGGTTGCGGAATCGATGGCAGATAGTCAGATACTGGACACATAAAACAACTCTCTGTAGCTAATATAAATGTATTCCAAGGCAGCATGCGTTGCTCTTTCATAAGGCAAGATCCAGTGCATAATGGATTATGGATAATAGATATCTTAAAGGGAATGGCACCTGGCACACTGATTGGTTTAAGTTGAGTAACGCCCAAACCACACCTATGCATAATGTAATGGGTAGCGGAGGTGTTTTAAGGATTTAGGTGGTGGCACAAGATACGTAGCATTTTTTTTTACGGGGAGACGCCTCTTACACAATACTAAATCCCCAAATGAAGGAGATCGGGCTCCTGGCGCGAGATGGAGCCCACAGTGTATTTGTGTTTCTTTGTACAGTTCTTTGTGTCATTGTATGGCTTTTATTCATTCCTTCTGTATTTTGTTTTAGTGGTTTGTTCCTTTGTTCATTCAGTTATTTGTTGGCTTTTTCTGACGGAGGAGTTATTTCTGGACTTGCGTATTCAATCACACGTATCTGCCTCTTTTATTTATTCATTGTTCATTTAGTTTGTTTAGTGGTTCGTTAATTGGTTCTTTGAGTCATTCATTTGTTTTTCTCTCCTCATGACTACGGCTTGGTTTTGCTTACTTTTTATTTAGTTTATCACACATATCCGCTCCGTGTAGTGTTTGCCGTCATTGTCAGATAGATCCCCTCTGTTGGGATTTGGCGCCTTCATGTTACGTTATTTGTTTGTTTCAAATGAGAGCACAGACAGTAACAATAAGCCCGTCATACTGCAACGCTGTGGATACAGTATCTCATTTTAACCCAAGGTACTGTGAGTCATAGCCTTTGTTGTATACATGTTCCCCACTGCTGATTTATGATTTTAAGAGCAAATATTGTTTTTCGTTTTGAGTGTTAGTGCTAACACATGTCTCATGTCCAAAGAAAAGCATATATTCTGCTTTATTTGGGTAGCCTCTTTTTTCAGAGCTGGAAAACTCTGTCAGGCTTCGTGTGTCGTTGTTTTAATTCTTCATCATAACAGATAGTCCAGATACAGTATACCCTGATCACCATTTGATTGGTATAAGCTGGAGCTTGATTGAGTATAAACCTGCTCCTTAATTTGGAGAAAACAATAACCTGTATTTACATTTTTCAGTCAGATAAAATATCAGATTTGAGCCGGGGAGGAGGTAAGCGCACAGAGGGCTGCGTGCCGTGCGCTTGTGTGAATGCCAGTGGAAAACGTACAGTCTGGAGTGTTTAGGGAGTAACAACAAGAGGGCTGATGTTATTTTTCCTCCCCTTTTCTGCGTGATGTTTATCCCGAGCTGAGGCACTGTGGCACTTTCATCCCCCGCCCCCATCTAGTAGCAGCTATAGTAGCAGCAGCTAGCCACGGGTCCATGGAAGATTAGGGCCCTTTGACCTCCAGAGGCCTGTGTGTGTGTGTGTGTGTGTGTGTGTGTGTGTGTGTGTGTGTGTGTGTGTGTGTGTGTGTGTGTGTGTGTGTGTGTGTGTGTGTGTGTGTGTGTGTGATATGGATGACGAATCAAGAAGATTTAATTTGTCACTCACTCGGGTAGAAGCAGGGAAGTGTTGGTGCAGTATCATGTACACAAGACTGCATCAGCAAGCAGCATAACCATATGTGACCGAATACAGCGCTTAGTGCCACTTGGTTTCTTTTCAGCTCTTTATAGATTCTGAAAGTACAGAATGTAAGCTCTCAAATGATGTGTCATATGTCAGGCATCTGAAAGTACTAATTTGAATATTAAACCTGAAATCAAGAAGCTGAGAAAAAGCCTTCTAAAAACACACACACACACACACACACACACACACACACACACTTCTGGCACTCTGGCAGTAGGTGTGACCAATCCATCCCTCACCCCTGTTCTAACCACTCAGAACAGAACAATAGGCGACATTGCCCAACAGAAACCGCAGATGTAAATGCTGGCTTCATAATTCTAATGAGAAGGCTCTTAAATATTAAATTCATTAAATTCATTCTTTGTTAAGTAAATATTATAATAAAACAAAAAGAACAAGAAAAAACAAATACAGCAAAAAGTACAGGCAAGACCCACTGACACTCGAAGCATTCTGTAAAAGGAACAGCAGCAAATAACGTGGCAGCACTGGGGGGTGTGGAGTAGTGGAAGCTACGGTAATGTTCTCTGTAGTTTTCTCTCAACTCAACAACCATATGTCGTCATCTTACTACCATTACATGAATTAACTCTGTGTGTTTGTGTGTGTGTTCACTTCCGTCCTTTGTGTGCACTCCTAGAAGTGGCACACAGCGAAATCTGGAGTAACAGATTAACTCTGAGAGTGCAAAACTGAACCTCTATGGGTAAATTATCAGTGCATATTTGAGTGTATTAGTCCAGTATGGCAGGGGAGGTCTTGAGGTGTAGTGCCTCTGTAAGCAGGCCACCGAGTCTCCTGACAGCCCACTTGTCACTGTTTACCTAAGTGCAAACACTGGTAGAAGTGTTTAGTCCTCCGGGAGACCGGCTGATTGAGCAAGAATGCAGGAGCTGTTTTGATAAGTCTGCAGGGGCAGTGGTCTCCCCTTCAACCCCTCCTCACCCCTATGCCTCCAGTCCAGACAGCTAACTCCACCAACACCCACCCCCCCCCAACACACACACACACACACGCACACACACACACACACACACACACACACACACACACACACACACACACACACGCCCCCCATGGCAAGGTTTTACCTCTCCCTAACCTTCTCCCCCTCCTCCTGTCTACTGCGGACCTCTCCAGCCCCAACTCATCCCGCCTCAAACACACACTCTACCTCAGTGTATCACTCCTCTCTCCTCATCCCTCCATCCATAGACTTTGTA
>NC_139698.1:31915779-31930779 GCF_964188405.1 Protomyctophum parallelum
ATCATCTTGATGGACGTGACAGCTTGTATGTGTTGTATTTATATGTAATTGTGAGATGCTTTATGGTGCGCCAAAGTACCTCTTTCAGCCCTACGTTTCTCTGAGGCTCGTCCAGGTTATGTTCATACCTACAGTATTGCAGGTAATCATTATGATTGCCTTGACAGAGAGTGTTTATCTAGTATATTTATGGCTACGGAGGTCTTCTGGGTTTCTCCTTCGCCTCGCTCTCTGCCTCGTTCTTCCCGGGAGCACATGCTTCTCATCAGACTTTCCAGAGGTTCCCCCCATATTATGGGGAATCTATTTCTGAATCGCCATAATCCTTAATGTGTTTATACTGTTGTCGTCCGTTGTTATCGAGATCCGTAGTCAACCACCCTCAAATACGCGATTAAATTCAATTTGCAAATTAGCGTGCCCCCCACATACATGTGCGTGCACACACACACGCACACATGCGCGCGCTCACACTCACAATCGCTCACACTCACACACACATAGCAGACAACAGGGACACAGTGTCCTCATCTGGTTCCTCTTAAGTCGGTGCAATCAGCCCAGCAGCAGTGGGGTTCCTAATTGAGATGGTTGATAACCTCCTCACCAACCACACAGCCAGGCTTGATAAGCATGACACAATCTGTCATTATGGAGAGGAGAAGCTGTGGAAAAAGTGTGGTGGGGGAAATAAAACATAAAAATGAGCATATTCACATGCCGGCCATTTTAGTCTTGCGTCATACTCAAAGGGGTGGGGCTTCCACCCCTGAGTATGAAGGAGGAACAAGATGTGCATAATTATGGTCAATGCTGCAGCTGCAAATTGCCATATTGTTTGTTTGCATGTTTCTACACTCCCTGAGTCAGCCTAACAGATACACGTTCGGAAAACACATCCCCCAGAAAGAGAGGAAGGAGGAATAAAGGGAGGGAAGGAGAGAAATATATTTCTTTAACACAATCCGTGCTACCACCCCAGGCCAGAACATGGCGCCAGTGCCAGAAGAATGCGTGAAAACCCAAAGAAGGAGAAAGGCTCCCTGACTAACCACGTGGTGTATCCCCCATACAGCTGTTGTTATTGTTATTATTGGTCACGGAGGAGCAGCAGCGCCCAGCGGTAGCATCAGCGCTAGCTTAGCTTGTTTTCAGGTTTTATAAGATCCTAAAGACCCCAGATGGTCTCATTTGGAACAGAAAAAGTACAAATAAGCACACGTGCACGCGTGCACGGATCCGTATGTAGGCTTTCTAACGTGTGAGTAAAAGCAAAAAAAATTATAAAAGTTATTTTTTTATTGCTGGATTAAATGGAATTAAAGAAAGACGAGTTCCCTCGTTTTGTGCACAGGCAGGTCGTGGAGAGAAGAACGAGGTCCCGTGTTCTTGGCATAGATTCGGTTAAAGAAGAAGAAGAAGAAGAAGAAAAATATGTCCCCAATGCTGTCATCCTCCCTGTGCTCTGCCAAACCCCAGTAATGAGCTGAGAGCTCTCTGAAGGCAGCAGCCTCGGCCGCATCCTGCTCTCCTCTCTCCTCCTTCCTCTCTTCCCTTCCGTTCCCCTCCCAGGCTGCACCGTGCATGTGTGTCGTGGCCTGTGTGAGTGAAAGCAGGCCGTGTGGGTGCTGGTGGCTTAGCTTTGGGGTTAACACCAGTGACAGTTCCACACAGTGAACCCCCCCCTCCCCCCCAATCCCCCACCCACCACCACACTGCACGCGCACGCCTGTGCTCTGAGCCGGGTTCTGTTCACCAGACACTGATGTCATCCAAGACCAAAAGGCTCTCAGGCTTGCTGATGCTTTTGTTATGGCTACACGCACATGGGACATGCATCCAAACACGCTTTATACTGTACAGTACACCAGGGTGCACACTTACTGTGTACACACACACATGCGCGCGCGCACATGCATGCACAAGATCCTGACATGTACACACACACACGGACAGACAATTAAACAGTATGCACATGAGGAAAGACAGCGGGGCATTTCAAGTTAAATGCTGTTTGTCCTCTTTCATAATATGTTGTTCCTCATTTTGGTTGGCGGTGTGGTTTCACGGGCCTTAACAGACAATACTGTCTCCTATCGGCTCTCTTTAGCTGCGCTCTGTGATGTGGTCAACTCCTGTAAACAAAAGGACAAGGCACAGCACAAGGTCCTATTATAACGGAACTGTACAGAACTAATCTTTCAATATTTTTGGCATAGAGCGGAGACTAGGTTTGATTCCTCCATGGCGCTTCCAGTTTGGTCATGCATGTGTGTTTGCATGTATGAGGTTGACCGTAATGCTGCACTACTGGTTGGTCAGGACACCAGTGCTGGGAGAGATAGTATTATGCATGTTTTGGTGGTGGAACCCCTCACTGTCAGGTGAAAAGAAATGGCTGTTAAATCCATGTGTATCAGAGGAGTCATGTGGTTGTCTACAGTCTACACCAGTGCTTTTCAACCTTGTCTGCTCAAGGCACACCAATGGGCAATTCAAAATATGAAGGCACACCTGTATTCATAGTAGCCTTGCATAGCCAGCCAGCCTTCATCTGCCGTTGCAATGCATATTGCCTCAGGCAGATTAAGTCTGGCCCCTCTCAATTGTGGGAGGACTTCGCGGCTGAAATGGTGATGAGCCAACCAGATTCGTTTGGAACCAGGCTATAACCAACCAGGGCCCAGTATGCAAATATGGACTGGGACATTGCAGAAAACAATCAAACACTGAGAGGGACGAGACCAATATCCACGCAGTGATATTAGTATCGATACGCGAGGCTATATTCATAGTGCATCACTGTTGTGAGCTTGTAGATTGGCTATTTTCGCCAAAGAGATTTGGCATAGAGGGAAATAAGACTATGTTTGTCTGTCTTGCCTTGTTAAATAAAGGTTAAATAAAATAAAAACTATATACCGTAGGAGTAGGGTGTAAACCGGGTGTAAATCGTTAAAGCACTTTACTCTCTGTCCTTTGCATTGTCCTTTTCTGTCTTTCAACTAAGGTTATGTCATTACTTCTATTGTGTGACTGACTAGACATCTCCCTGGCCTCTGTAGACCAGTCCAACCCATGCTGTCCTGTGCTGCTCGGTTCTGCAGGGAGACTAGACACCTCCCTGGTCTCTGTAGACCAGTCCAACCCATGCTGTCCTGTTCTGCAGGGAGACTAGACATCTCCCTGGTCTCTGTAGACCAGTCCAACCCATGCTGTCCTGTGCTGCTCGGTTCTGCAGGGAGACTAGACATCTCCCTGGCCTCTGTAGACCAGTCCAACCCATGCTGTCCTGTGCTGCTCGGTTCTGCAGGGAGACTAGACACCTCCCTGGTCTCTGTAGACCAGTCCAACCCATGCTGTCCTGTTCTGCAGGTATAGACTAGACATCTCCCTGGTCTCTGTAGACCAGTCCAACCCATACTGTCCCTGGTTCTGCAGGGAGACTAGACACCTCCTTGGTCTCTGTAGACCAGTCCAACCCATACTGTCCTGTTCTGCAGGGAGACTAGACACCTCCCTGGTCTCTGTAGACCAGTCCAACCCATACTGTCCTGTTCTGCAGGGAGACTAGACATCTCCCTGGTCTCTGTAGACCAGTCCAACCCATACTGTCCCTGGTTCTGCAGGTAGACTAGACATCTCCCTGGTCTCTGTAGACCAGTCCAACCCATGCTGTCCCTGGTTCTGCAGGGAGACTAGACACCTCCTTGGTCTCTGTAGACCAGTCCAACCCATGCTGTCCTGTTCTGCAGGTAGACTAGACATCTCCCTGGTCTCTGTAGACCAGTCCAACCCATACTGTCCTGTTCTGCAGGGAGACTAGACACCTCCCTGGTCTCTGTAGACCAGTCCAACCCATGCTGTCCCTGGTTCTGCAGGTAGACTAGACATCTCCCTGGTCTCTGTAGACCAGTCCAACCCATACTGTCCTGTGCTGCTTGGTTCCGCAGGGAGACTCTGTTCCTGCTGGGGATGATGGCCCGTTCTCAGATACTGTGACTCTGGAGCAGAAGACCAGCACCATCGGAGGTTTCACCAGTGGGAAGGTCAGCCTGTGGATGCAGTGGATGTTACCCAAGGTCACCGTCAAACTGTTTGCCCCTGACCCTGCTGCCAAAATGACAGGTATTTGATGCTTTTAGTAGTATTTCAATTCGAATAGAAATCCATTGCTTCCGCCTCTGTCACTCTTGAATAAATTGTCAGTAAAGACTTTATTTCTTCATTCCACTGTGTTTAATTAGACTGCAGGCACAAGTTAAACATAATTTTCTTATTTTATCAGTAGTATTTTAATTCTCTAAAATGAACCCTGAAGTTTAAATATGACAAAATAATTTGGTAATGGTATTTTATTTCAGTCAGACTTGTCGCCAGTAGTCCAAAAGTTCTGGAAGCTCTCCAAAGATTTGACATTCTTTCTTATTAGATAATTTGAGAGCCCCACCTCTAAACCTTGGACCGTATCAACATTTGGAGAGATCAGGCCCCCTGTGTTTCCTCCCTCAATGGACCCACTCTGACACTCAAAGAACAGCAACAGCGGACAGAGGGGAAAAGAAGGGTGGGTGGGTGGAAAAAAGACAAATAAATAAGTGGGTGATGAATCCCAAGCAGGCTGCCTCTTCTCCCCTCAGATTTACTGGGGTGATGAAAAGCTAGATTTACCTTTAATTGCCGGCTGTAATATTTAGCATCTGCCAACCAGATCGCACAGCTTAAGTTCTTTAATAGTGGAAAAGGGAACGTTTGGGCGGACCTCACAGAGATGGTTTGACTTAGAAATATCCTAAATAGGCATTACGTTGGATTTGGGCTTTAATATGTGCCATCTGAGTTGCGAGGTGAATTTACCATAGCATTCACCGCATGCAACACATTAAGTAATTGCATATGATTTCGAACAGTCTCGCACATGCAATACTGTATATTCAGACGATGGCATTTACATGAGATATTAGACGTTAAGCACCGCACAATTGATGTCTTTGAGATAAGACAGATATGACTGCAAACTATATCCACCGTGATGTATTCTGTGAAAAAGGAAATCAGAAAAACAGGTATTGCCAAAGGCATTGATATTATGTCTTTGGAAGATTGGATAGGAATAAAGCATGTGTCTTCACATGCACCGTTAAAGGCAATTTCCCTTTTTTAAGATAAATTATATTAGACTAAGGATTTCCTGTGCTTCTTCAGGGTGAGTTTAGCAATGTCATGCATCAATAAACAGCACCATGTTAGGAGAAGATGGGTTTCTAACAACTGGGAGAGTTGTTTCCACACCGTATCCACAATAAAGCAGAAAAACGCCTTTATTAACACAACACCGGCAGCCACTGTATATTTCTCAGAATCACCACAGGGCATAATCAGTACAAAAAGCTAAGCTTTGATTCCATGGGCTCTCTCAGTGGAAACAATGAGAAAGGAACAACAGTTAAGCGCTAATATATGCTTGCTTCAAAAAGTCCTGCTATGAGGCTTAAAGGGAGTCAACAAGCACCTTTAAGTTTCCATACAAGAAATAAACTCAAGACCCCCCATTTATTAGAGTTTTGTGGACTTCCTCACCACCATCAGAATGGCTGCATTCATTAACATGGAGAGGAAGAAAACATGGCTAACATTGAACAAGCTTCATCATGAACACATGTGGGATTACTGTATAGGAACTGACCAGAGCACTGGGATTAGGACCAACAGAACGGCCTGGACTAGGTTATCTATAATGTAGAGCCTCACCCATGAAAGACACAGACACGCTCCACACATTTGCAGTGCAATCTAAGAAAAATGATTAAAATATTACTGAACTACTCTTTGATTTGTTTTCTGTTTTCTCCTTGCTCTCTGTCCGTCCGTGTGTCTGTGAGTGACCAGATTTTGTAAAAACATCGTCATGGTGGCGCTATAACAAGCCGATTAGTATTTTTACCTATAACTGCACCGATCTGTGTACAACTTTATATGCACACTCCCTAGCACTAGAAGGTCTGAAGTAAAATCAGCTAAATTTGCATGTGCTTAAATTAACATTTAGAATTTTTTTCAGATGTCAAGATTTTCTGAGATGATAGAATGGTGATGGATGATGCAATGGAAGGGGAACCTTCTGAAAGCTTCATGGGCAAAGATAATCAACTTCAAAATAATACAAAAACAGTCAAAATGACCTCTCAGACCTTCTAGTGCTAGAAGCCAAGGAAAAACCTTTGTCCTGCATTTTTCATACAGTACCGTATATGCCTTTTATAATGCCAAATGCCTTTTAATTCATGCAAATTGAGGCCGATTTAAAAAAAATCTATTACTCCAAAAAGTGTTGTACAAACATCACGCAAATTGGTACACATTGTGATCAAGACTGTCAGATTGTTTTATATTTTGCAGGCCCACAATAACCTACTGTACCTGCCCTGGTGGAGACCTGTGCTAAGAGGAGCACTTTTTCTACGTTACAATGTTGTCTCTATTTCCCACACAAATGTAGACTTATGTAAGGAATGGATTATTGTTTGAATGTGCTTTAACTCCTATCATTTGTGCGTTTCACAGAATTCTATGTTATTGGTGAACTGGAGGACCTGAGTGCATCAGTGGATGTGCAGGATGTCTACACTAAGATCAAATGTAAAGTTGGCAGCTTCAACATTGATCACTACAGGTGCAGGTACAGTAGAGAGTGACAAGTGCTCACCCACATACAGTATACACAGAACATCTTTCCTCCCATCTCTCTCTCTCTCTCTCTCTTTCTATTTCACTCTTTCTCCACACACATGGGTCAAATTCATGGATACACACACACACACGCACACACACACACACACACACACACACACACACACACACACACACACACACACACACACACACACACACACACACACACACACACACACGTACGCATACGCCACCAGCACCACTAACGCCCTGTCCTAACACTTACCCTTGCGGGTAATTTATCAGATTATCACCTCAGTATCATTGTCTCCCGGCCAGCTGTCGCGGTGGGGACCGCATGCAGACAGACAGATGGACAGACCAGTTGACAGCTGACCACTGACTCATAGGTCAGTCAGCCATGTAGCCAGTGGTCAGCCAGTCAGTGGTCAGTCAGTAGTCTGTTGGTATAGCAGTCAGTCAATTAGAAGGCAAGACAGTCAGTAGCTCTGGCGTGTCTGAATTGAGGCACGGAAACGTTGTTTGAGCTGGCTTCCGTGGCCATTCTGGTCATCTTTAATGTAGATTTAGCTCTGGGTTGTGAAACTATAGAAGCACAGACTGTAGCACATTGGAACTGAAGGATTAATGGTTTTCTCCTGCCTCCCTAAAACGTTCTTCCCATTGGTGATTAAATGGTCCCATTTCCAATTTTCCAAGTAACTTGTTGTCCTGATCAGATCACATACCTCTGTGATGGAATCACAGCGAGTGTACGTGCCTGTGGGGCTGTTCTGCTGGGAAGAGACCACTTAGCAGGAGGCAACTCACCCTGTCTGAGGAGATAATAGAACTGAGACCCGACATGCCAAAGTATTGCAGTTTGCGGGCCAGGATGTGAACGTGTGTGTTTGTTTATTTGTGTGTCTACAGGTGTGTGTGTGTGTGTGCGTGTGTGTGCGTGCATGCGAGTGTGTGCGTGCATGCGAGTGCGTGCGTGCGTGCGAGTGCGCACATGTGTGTGTGTGAGTGTGTGTGAGTGTGTGTGAGTGTGTGTGTGTGTGTGTGTGTGTGTGTGTTTGTGTTTGTGCCTGCATATGTGCATTCCATTGTGTGCCTGTCTTTCAGTGGATGATATACCAGTTCTAGCCAGCCAGTTAATGGGAGGTCTACCGTATGTTGCTGGGCCCTGTTCCCATATTGAACACCATTATCAGGAGTCAGCGTTTATCACTGTTGATATGCTAATAGATATATATTCTGATGGGCCTTCCAAATCAGCCCAGCCAGATTGTGCACACATCAGATCAGGTCAGGCCGAGAGAGAGGGGATGCGTTTTGGCTTGGTTCCTGACTGTCTAGAGGGAGGCTAGTGGACCTCCCTGTCTTTCTAAGTACTTAATTGATTTATGTTCTGCTGGGCCAAAGTGCTACAGTACATGTGCTCTATCACCCAAGCCAGAACACTGTCTGTGGTAAGAAGGCTACAGTACTTGGGCTGGGTCATTATCTCATACTACACAGTAAGTGTTGTGTACAGGTGTGTATCCAATCAGCCCTGAGAATAGGAGCCAATCTTAATCTCTTTACGAGACTTCAGCGCCTCCCTAAGTAGATAATGTTATCAATTTTCATGTTTCTTTGGTTATTTTCAGTTTAATGTGCATTTAACAAGATAGCCTTAACACACACACCCTTTAATGGACCAGGGTTTCTGGCAGGCAACGGCGCTCCGTCATCCAAGCCAGGTTATAGTCAGGGCTGTTTAGGACACAGTGGAAGACCTCTGGGCGTCAAGCCCATACTAATCTGTATCATCGAGACATAAGAGAGCCCACTGGGGTTGGAGTCCATATGAATCATTTTGAACAGATAATGGTTAGGTATTTCACCACCCAGCCCAGGTTATGTGTGCCGGAGGTCAGACTAAATCACACTTGACAGAGGGAAGGAAAACTAACTCTTGTCTCATTTTGGCCGTACTGTATGTATCTCACTGCTGGAGAATGCAGGCAGAGTCAGGGCAGTCGAACACATGCACGGAGGTGAGCAGAAAGTCCTGTCCTTGGATAGTTATCAAGCTAGGTAGAGGATGAGGAAGAATGGATCAGGGACAGAGATGAGAGGGAAAGAATCACCAGAGAGGGAGGGAGACCCCCAGGGCAGCGGAGAAACAGGAGGGTGGGGCATTAAACTTGCGCTAGAAGTTTACCTCTCGCACAAGGTGAGGCAGGTTGAGGAACTTGGGGTGTTGTTTAACAGGCGTTAAACCTGGAAGGTTGGAGGTTCCATTCGGGTGGGATGTTGTAGAAGGTTGAAGAAGTACTTCTCCTTGGGTTTAGGGTGAAGTCCTTCTCCTCAGGTTTAAACCGAAGGCTTCCCTGGCAATCGGAGCGTCTTGCATTCTTGAGCAATGTTGAGGACCCCTCCCCTCCCCCACACACACACACACACACACACACACACACACACACACTCCCGCCAGAGGATGGCTGGTGACAGTTCACCCTCATTTACTCCAAGGAGCAGCTCACACAAATTGAAGCTGATGTGTTCCAGCTGCATTGCAAATGACTGAGAGAGTGAGAGATGGAGGGATGGAGAGAAGAGACGCACAGTGGTGGGGGGTCCACATCTATTAGTCACTCACAGGACGTGTTGGACGGCTGAGAGGGGAGGGTACAAAGAGATTGTTATCCATACGTGCACACATGGTCACCCACACAAACACACTCACACATATTATACACACCCTATATGCCATGCAAACACACACACACACACACACACACACACACACACATTCATCAAGCTCACATATAATGCTCATGCATTGAACACACCTTATACTGTAGTGTACAGTACACAATGCAAACACACACACACACAATGGATAATGACACATGGATTGCATCGTCTAGCACATTCACACGTGCACGTACATACAGCAGTCAGAAACACTCAGGACCCCCCTCCTCAGTGAACTCCTGGTGTCCTTGTGGGGAGTTTTGGGGTTGGAGGGGTGTGAGCGGCGTTTGCATTGGATGCTTTGTCTGAAGGAATCAAGGCAGATGTTGTTGAATCATTTCCCTGGAGTGAAAAGTTGTGCCATAAATGTGTTGTGCATGTTTTGGCAACCTGAAACAACCATAATTATAGCTGCAAGCAGCAATGAGACCGTGGGGCCGTGCAAGGAGAAGAGGAGCATAGCGAAGATGAAGAGGAGGACAGAAGAAGAGGATGAAGTGGAGAAAATGGAAGAGAAGGAAGGGAAGAAGATGAAGAGGTGAAAAGAAAACACCATGTGAAAGCCCCTGAACGTTCTTACTGCTCAAACTGTTACCAGTTATACACAATTGTTATTCACAACAAGGTTGATTTTTCATTACAAATTAAGGCATCAACAATATGAATAGTTTTTATGTGAAATACTCACAGGCAATATTTGGCACCTTTAGGCAACAACTCTCACTACTAATTCACCGTGTCTCTTTTCTAGTTACAAGATGGAAACGGTATGAAAATAGGAAGAGGGATACAAGTATGACAAATATTTTGTATACAATTCATGAAGTCTACTGAAATGTTGGCAAATATCTGCAGAAATTAATTGTTGGGCATTAAACCAAGAGGAGAAGCGATGGAGGGAAAGCAGCGGAAGAAACAGGATACAATTATGCAAAAGTGGAGGAAAAGAGTAAGGAGCAGAGGTGGTGAAAACAAGACGAGGAAGACGATAGAGAAGAGGAAGACAACAGAAAGGACCAAGTGGGATTCCACCATGGTGCTTACCTTCTTACTGTGATGCAAGTCAACTTCTGCTAACCACGGAGCCCCAAATTGACAAGTTTGGAGGAAGACGATCAAGGAGAAGAGGAAGGAAAAAAAGAGAAGGGACTCAAGGGAGTTCATGATTCGTATTTGCACCACTCTAGGTTTGAACTCACAACCTTTGATACCACAGGCTGATCATGAACAGGTTGAGTTTGCAAATAAATGAGGAAAATGTGTTTCATAAAGGCAGAATTCAAATAGATCAGATCAGAAAAATAAACTTTTAGACACAATTCTGAAATTTCACAGACATAATCTGGACAAGGTGGAAACATATTTTTAAATGAAGATTGATGACTCTGTAATGTCGGTGTGCAAAAACCAGATGTTTTTAGACAGAACAATGTAATGCATGAGAACAGAATTCATTATGTCAAAAATTCAGCTTTTGAGTTAAAAACATTCAGTCTTGCACACTAAACCTCCAAGAATTTAATTGAATAACAATTGAATATTACCATTAACCACTTACGTCTTAAGCCCTATTTTATAATGCTGTGGTCGATCACAAACTCACAATGTTATTTTTTTTTAAATGTGACATGCAATATGGACACCAGGGTGAAACTTCATCATTTGCACACGTTTACAGTGTATAAAAGTTATGAAACTTGCAATCTGGTAACCCATCGGCTAAAAAAAGAATGAACTGTGCAGTGGATAACAGGATGTTGGCCTGTTTGGGCCGCTCTCAGCCCTCCTCTTCAGGTGGGGTGCTTATGTTCTGTTTGGGCCGCCCTCAGCCCTCCTCTTCAGGTGGGGCACTTATGTTCTCATTCCACTAATCCCCAATGTACACACATTCTGAATGCCCCAGGCCTGCGGACAGATTCAGTAGCGCATCTCGGAATCTGTTCTTGAGAGATTATGAAACTTGCAATACCATTGCATGTACGGCTGATTGACTAAATTCAAAACTTTGGAAAATTAGACCACCATCGGGAGAATTTGCACCATAATTATGTGGCTTTGGACAGGACCAGAACTCAAGAAAGAAGGAAAAAAAACATCTATTGGGAAGGCAGCAGGCCTATTCATGAGAAGAAGAATAGAGTGAAAAACATGAGGGACCAGCAGCAGGCCTGCCCAGCCCCTAATGAATGTATTCATGTTTATGTGTGCGCATCTCTGTGTTTGGCATGTGTACAGTACTGTACATACAGGCGTGGTGTCGCACGCACGGCACGCACGCACACACACACACACACACACACACACACACACACACACACACACACACACACACACACACACACACACACACACACACACTTTACTGTATGCACAAGGACATTCTGGGATTTAGTGTTGTATGGCGAAGATTTAGTGTGTGTGTGTTTGTGGTGTTGATGTATTTTTGTGTCTGATCCACAGGTGTTCACATGGAAGACAATAACATTCAAGCAAATGTAGTCGATTTCGTTATTTACCCAAGTAAATGTTAGTGTTGATTTTGAACCGAAAATGTGTATTTAGCCCCTGCTAACCGTACAAGTGCTCTGAGCTGAGTTGGGCCTTGTGTGTCTCCGCAGACCAGGGCAGGGCTGGCACTGTGGCCTCTATGAAGGAATCATCATGCAGTGCAAGGAGACCGCCGTGGTGAGGCCTCTGCCAGGCAGCCCTCGCCCTCTGTACACGGTTACGTCCATGGCATTAATTTAACACTTGAGAGTGAACAGATGGAACCAAGTGTTAAATTATACCCCAGGACTTTTACTGTGTATACCTCCGCCATTCTGCTGCTCCTAACCTAGGTCCATCATCTCGGTTCATGCTGGACAGACGGGGAGACATGAGAATGAACTGGGAAGCAATTGCATTAATTTCAGACACATTATATAAATTATATTTAAAATATTATTGTGGCGAAATTCAGTATATACTACATTTTAAATAAATAATGAGTATACTCTCCCCTGTCTGTCCTGTAGCTCTGATTGGCTGATTAATCTAGCCATTGAAATCGGGTGACAGTGGTTGAGTGGGAAGACTTTGTGACATAGATTCCCGGTCTCTGGATGATGACATCATCAACGGCCTTGTACCGTTGTCTTACTGCGGAGGCTAAGTTTTACAATATGGATGCCTGCAGCTGTTATTGAGAGAGCAGAGTTAGTTTATAGTGTATGACTTTCTTATGACAAAATGAGAAAACATGCATAAACAATCTCAGCCTGGCCCCTTGTATACTATTCTCTAATTTATTAATATAACACTAAATTATATTAAAAATTATACAAAAAAAATATATACTGCACTAAAATCTGTGTTTTTCATCTAAAATGGTTAATTGTGTCCAGGTCTTTGCTTATAATTGACCCAGAATAACTCTCTCTAGCAGTTGCTTGGGTATTTTTATTGTTGCCTTGGCATGCTTGAAAATAGTACAAGACCTTTCTTCATCGTTCCAGCTGGCTCATTCTGTATAAATCTATTGGTTTTAATTAGTTCTCTGGTAATTTGTCTCGTCAAAATCATCGTTCAGTTCCTGGCTTATGGCTTTTATTTATTTTTTCCTCTTTTCCTTTGTGTTCTCTCTCCTGTGATTGTTTTTCAACACTCTCTTATTCTTTTCATTCTTCACCTTTCACTATCTGTCTCTCTGCTATCTCCAACTCCATTTGCCCCACTCCTTCTAAATACCCCCCCTCTCACCCTCTCTTTCTCCTCCCTCTCTCTCTGCTCCTCACCCCCCCAGCCCAGAGGAGGGTGTGCGGAGCGCAGGCAGCTGTGGAGGAGTGGTCCTCTCTTGCACTGACAAGCTGAACAGACGCACTGTGCTGCTTCGACCCGTCAGCAAGCAGGACTCTCTCAGTCACTTCTCTGGCTTTTTCCCTCCTGTAAGAATCCAGTGCTGCTTCTTCTATGTTTTTTTTCCCTCCGTCTTTAATGTTAACTCTGCTTAGGTTCCCTCAACAGTGGTCTGGAAGAAAAATAAAAGCCCCTCGCTGCTTCAGAGTGCCCCTCAGGGACCTTCTCTGTTTTCAGTACGAGCCATTGCTTTGATGTTTCTTATGGAATTGTTAGTGCTCGTTTTAAGATATTTCTATTGAGCGTTATATATTATGCAGTAGTCATCATAACAGCTACTTGGCTTAATAGGAAAATCAGCCACAGATTGTTTGTGATGAAAAATACCTCTATACTGTAGATACTGTATGGCCTAACGAGCACTTATAGGCCCTGAGGGTTGCACTTAACTCAGTGAAACGTAATCCACCCATCTGTTCATATTCATAGATCATTACATAGAATAGCCATGCTGACAATAACCATGATCACTTGGTAACGAGCTTGTTTATATACAGCTACCGTACTAATCCCCTGACTTTGAGTCTATGATTTTTATACGTTTAAATGATGTGGCTATTCTGGCATCTTAAAATTGTATTCATTATGAAATGGATACCAGTTCCACTGTTAATGGAAGTTCTTGCAGACTTAACCTAGGGGTTGTGATTGATGTTTTAAGCAGGCCTCCTGCCCACTTCTTAGAAAAATCTTTTAATCATGCTCTGGTTGGAGTTTGTTTTCTTTGCTTATTGCCTATTTGAATAAATCCCGCGCTGTAATTAAGTTTGCAAATCAGTCATTAGATTGGAGATCTGGTCCTTCTGATAAATCAGAAACATGCTCTCTAATTCAGCCTCGGAGGATCATAGCTACAATCACTCACTGTTATTATAAGAAGTTATGTTTCCCATAAAAGGAGACTGAGTTACTGCTCCAGTCTAATTTAGAACATAAGACTATGAGTAAATCTACTGTTTTTCCATCCATTTTGCACTAGTAGCTTCAGCTTGGCTTGCTCTGTTAGATTTGTATAACTAATAATGGACATAGCATTATTGAGAGCTTGTTTCCTGGGTTGAGGTTAAGTCTTGTCTTGGGCTTCAAGTCCGCTTTCCTGCAGTATAAGCTGGTCATCAGGTCTTACAGGACCAGTCCAATATGGCTGACATGAATTGAGTTTGACACAAAAGCCTTTAGACCTAGGCTTAATTCAAGTCCGTAAACTGACTTGAAGTAGTTAAGTAGAGAAAGTCTTGGATATGTTTAGGCAAAGCCTCACTTTTATCTTTTATGCTTACATTCCAGGACAAGGCTTTATATCCTCAACCTAGAAACTACAACCCATACTTAGACAAAAGGTTCAATATTAACCTGGGCATTGTAGCAATGAGGGCTGCACCATTACAAACAATATACAGGTGCAGTGGTTGTTGTAGCTTTTGTTCTAAAAGTTCTGAGTGTGTCCTATCATTGCTAGCTTGCCACAGTGTGTTTTGTCCCCTCTTACCACCGGGCCAGACGGCAGCCAAGGTCCTGGAAGGTGCGCACCAGCAGCACGGCTTCCTCTCCATCACATACACACAGGCGGTCACCAAGAACGTGCGCCACAAGCTCACCACGCGGCCCGTGCGTGGCAGCACTGCCCCCGGTGGGCAGCGGGCTGCTGCCGACCCGCTGGCAGATGGCTCACCGCAGTTCCTC
>NC_139698.1:31935779-31998279 GCF_964188405.1 Protomyctophum parallelum
TTACAAGTTGGCGTTTGGCGTTTCAGCAACAATGTTCATTTGGTAGCAATTAGTGCGGGTTTCATTTGATCGTGTGATGTCAAAAACAGCGGTTCCCTGAAGGGAGAAGGAAGCGGGTCCCCGAGGGGCTTCTCCGCGTAGCAGGAATTATGACACGGAGCACCCGGCGTCTCCCCCTTCTCCCTCTCCATCTCCCCGCTACAAGGCCGGCTGTCAATTTACACAGCTGAAATCATTTTCCTAACTTGAAAAAGAAGGATTTTTTCCAAGTACATGGAGCGTTCGTCTCAGGGAATGTCCAGCATGCCTTCAGCCCTGGCTTTCTTGTGGTTTAAGGCTCTCTGTAAAATCTCACAGATCTTTTTTGCCTCCCAGTCCTCTTTTCTGTCTTTCGCTCTCCCGCCCTTTCTGCTCTTTTTTTTTATCCCATTGAGATTTCTGCCCACAGAACACTTAATTGAAAGCTTCTTGTAAGCAGGAGAGTAGCAGCGAGATGTACGTGTGTGTGTGTGTGTGTGTGTGTGTGTGTGTGTGTGTGTGTGTGTGTGTGTGTGTGTGTGTGTGTGTCGGGTAGGGGGTACTACAATGCCATGCGTAATGTGTGTCCCCTTTTATTTTATTTATTACAGAGGGGACTGTGTGACTTTTAGAGGCCCAAGTTAAAGTGTGTCTGGTGGGGATCACATGTGAAACAGTTTGAACTCCCCAGAGAGCCGCTTTTAAAGATCCACTTTAGAGTGGTTCAGTGAAAGTGTAAGAGATGAAAGATTCACTTAGAGTGTGAGTGTGAGTGTGTGTGTGTGTGTGTGTGTGTGTGTGTGTGTGTGTGTGTGTGTGTGTGTGTGTGTGTGTGTGTGTGTGTGTGTGTGTGTGTGTGTGTGTGTGACTGTGTGACTGTGTGCGTGCGCTTGTCTTGTATTGTACAGTATGTGTGTTTCCATTTTTGAACTATGCGTCCACATGTCAGCACATTTGTATATGTACTGTGTGCATGCGTGCGCGCGTGCGTGCGTGCGCACACTCGCGTGTGTGTGCAGTCTCAAAATATCCACATTTCCCGACATCCCACACCTAGATGACACAGGCGTAGATTCCATCACACACTAGGTTACCTCATGGCCTCTCTGAGGGAGCATCCCGTCACCGCAAAATATGCTATTATTTTTGTTTGGGTCGGTGCACATGTCCTCGTTTCCATGGCAACGACAGGGGCAGTCTGCGTGGTGATCAGTGGTGATGCAGAGTGGAGTCAACATGATGTGGCTGCAGCAGGGAACTCTTTTTCTCTCTCTGACTCTCTCTCTCTCTCTCTCTCTCTCTGTGTCTCTGTGCCATCCTTTTTGTGTTCTCGTTCTCGTTTTCCTTCCTTCCGTCTCTCTTTTCTCCTTCATTACCTCCTCCCATGTCTCTGCGTCTCTCCATGCTTCTGCATTACCCATTTTCTCTCTCTCTCTCTCTCTCTCTCTCTCCCCCCCCCCCTCTCTGTTGGTTAGACTGGTTCCAGTCCCACTGTGCTGTGGCCAGTGAACCAACCCCATATTGCTCTTGAAGGGCTGGCCTGGTTTGGCCCAAAGATATGTCATAATAAAGGGTTTCGCTGGGGATCTCCCTTCCACAGATAAACACAGCCCAGCAAAGCCAGGCCCTCCCTGTCACTAATGAAATACCCTGGCAGGCTGCAGCGGGCCGCAGCAGGCCGCGGTATGCACCCTCTCTTCCCAGTAGCAGCCTGGGATGGGGATGTGTGGATGGAGGGATGGAGCGGGATATGATATGAGTCTCCAGGGAGAGGAGAGGCAGAGAGAGGACTACTGTGCTTCCTCTGTCTCGGCTCAACAGTAACTGTTTTCACCTGGCCAGAAACCACAGAAAGTGGACGTTTTTGAGCTTCAGCTCCAGCCCACAGGGTCCCTCACACAGTACATACTTTATAGAAAGAATGATAAGAATAACAAAACATTTTATACCAGCTTACAGTACTTGTCATGAGCATAACGACCTCCAGTGACTAATACATTTCTGCACCATTTCTTTAGAATAATTTGGAGACTTATTATTTATTATTTCTACCGTGACCTAGATTTGTCTTTCTACTAAAGCTTTGACAAAAACAAACAGTGTGTGTGTGCGTGTGTGTGTGTGTGTGTGTGTGTGTGTGTGTGTGTGTGTGTGTGTGTGTGTGTGTGATGTGTCATGTCATGTTCTGACTATTTATTTTCCTTTTCGTTTTTAAGATGATTATTTTAGCATTTCTGCTTTATTTCCTTGACAGTGGCATGTCATATGAATAGGATTCAAAGCCAGGCCAGCTGCGGGAACGAAGTATAACCTTATTTATGTGGTGTGCACACTTACTGTACCAGGTGGGCCACTGGGGGGCCCTGACAACGATCTGACCTTTAACTCAAAAACACACCCTGTGGAACGGTCTAAAAAAAACACCCATTTTGATGCCACAGTAAATCTGTTTGCTAGCAAACATGGGGCTTTCGCTTTCTAAAGGACATGGCACGCTTCAACAGTGCTGTCATAAAAGGTAGCCTTTTGTGTCAATTTCCATTTTCATTAGGTTATAGGCAGTGGAAGTGAGGACTATAGGTGTGGAATAAAGGTGCTGATGGGCCCACAGCACACACCAGTGCTGTTCAAAGCTCCAGACCTGTCACACCATCACCACTCACCTCTGTAAATTCGCCAGCGGCCACTGGAGGCTTACGGCACTAAGCAGCGTACTGCTGGCTCCTGCTGTAGCAGTATAGGATTAGGAGGCCTTGCTGGTTTTATACATTCTAATCTCTTGTCTTCACATCAGGTCCGTTTATACCTCTGCGAGACATCTGTCTCTTTTCACACAGCACAGCGCTGTTGTTCCCTATACTTGACTTAAGGCACATTCATGCTTTATCATCATCACAGTGTTGCTAATAACATATTTTCAAAATTAAAAACCAATGGCCTAGCAGTCCAGGCACCTACGTAGGCTCCAATGTAGCCTGACAGTGCGTCGTTTGCTCAAGTCCCGATCCCGACGGCGTGTCAATGCCCATCTCTAAAGGTATAAAAAAGCCCTATCAAAAATGGCCCCCTCAAAAAAGAGAGTGGTTATTACTTGCTAGCGACACTGTTATACGACAGTATAATTAAATACAATTATAGAAAAATCTCTCTCTCTCTCTCTCTCCCTCTTTCTCTTTTTTTGTCATAGCTTCTCGTCTTCCTTTTCCTCATAAAATGAGTTCCCAGCAAATGATTCATTAGATGCTTCGGTGCACACTTGCCTCATCACTCACTGCAGTCGTCTGCCAAGTGCCCCATTTCCCCGTTTGTTTACACCATTCAGAAGAGCAGCAGCCTTGCTCCGCTGCTGCGTGGAACGAGAGCAGACGCTGGGAGGAGGGACTGAAGGCAGGCGCTTGTCAGGGCCACACACAGTCTCATTCTGGACCTACACTTACGTACACAGTCAAATCCTCAGTGTTCCTTTAACTCCTAGTGTGTAGAAATGTAACCAAATGGATCCTTAGGGGTAATTTAATGTGGCTACATTTGTGCACACTCTTGAGTTATAAAATACATTTAATATTCAGTGATTATACACTGATTTAAGAGTTCAATTTTAAACTCTCCTGCCTGCTGAGTTTAATGATAAACTATTTTGTACTGTAAGTGATCAAAAAGACCAAAACATAAACATAAATAAAAACAATAACACTGTATTACAGTATACTGTATGAAGGGACTTCTTTTGCAGATTTAAAGAGGAGGTTTAATGTTCAGCTTCATTTATACAGCAGGTGATAATCCTTAAACTAATTTGGCAACAGATGTCATGAATGAAGTTGAGTTTAAAAATGTTTTGGTGTTTACTGTTCTCGCTGTAACTACAACTCTCCTCGTCTATTTTAGTTTAAAGCTCGAGACTTTTAAAATATAATAAGCAGATCTTAATTCGCTACTCAGCACTCCTCCACCGCTAGATTTATCACATATCTTTGTGAAAATATGCCAGTGTGTCATTAAAGCTGAACTGTGGGACAAACCAACTTACTAAATCTCTGTAATTGCGCTGGTCCTTTTTTTGGCTAAATAGCTGTTTTGTTCTCTTAGTTGGTCTTAGTGTGCATATGGATGTCAGTGCTGCATTTAAAAGTTTTTTTAATGACCCCTGAAGCTAAAAACACACAGCTTATTTTCATTTTTGCAAAAATCCCTTTTCATCCCATATAGTGGACGATTGTAGTAAGTTATGTCTTGTTATACCGTATTAAAGGCAAATGTTTCAATCATCATAATGTAACTCAGTAGTCCGTCAGGGTATTTGAGTTGGGGTTGGGGGGAAGAAAAAGATCCATGCATGCCTCTTTAAAGGGAAATGGCATCAAGCCATGAGAGGTTGTTGAACTGAAGCCAGCCAACCGAAGACCCTTTAGACAGAGACACAGCCAGCAGTCAAGCAGAGGTAAAGTGGCTACTATTGCTGAAGACTTCCTACAACATGAATGGCTCTGAGGAGACCAGTGGGGCAGATTCATTTGTCTTTTGTGTTGTGTTAGGACCTGAGGGCTGAGGAAAACCATCCTGTTACTGTTAGGATGATTAGAGTTGGCCTTGGTCACACCTACTGTAAGTTACAGACAGTCAGTTATTTCTTTACCTTACTTTTAACAATCTTTCTCTCTGTAATGTTGAGGAGAGAGAGAGAGAGAGAGAGAGAATAAGAAAGGAGGGGAGGGTCAGCCAGAATAAACATTGTTTTTGTCAGTCAGCAAATGAAACACCTGGTGCTGGTAAACCCAGAAGAGATATATCACATCACCCTGACACTCAGGATTAATGCAAGATCAAATTGTTTTTAAAAAGGGGACGGCCGCTACCCTGAGTAAATCATATGTCCCTTTTTATTAAAGTTTCCCTGAGAATTTATGTTGTGAATCAGAGGGGATCGCTTGTGCAGATCCAACGGATGAGATTGAAAATGGACTCGGATGCGTTCCCATGTTGAACGAGCTCTCAGACAAAGTGTCATAATGCAAAGAGGAAGTATAGACTCATTCCCGGAGCATTGCTAGTACAGCGTTCGAGGTGCATGAAGCACCCCCCCTTCCAATCCTTGCTCCTTTCACTTTTCATGGTCAAAGTGATATTTGTCATTCTTTTCTGTGGGAACTCGGTTGATGGATGGATTTCTCGGTGTCCCCGATGATACCAGGAACGTATCGTGTAACATGTGAATGGTGATTTCCTGGAAATGGGTGAGCGAGTGACGCTCCCAATGTCATTACAGAGACTAGTGGGGACGGCGGTTGTGTTTGCTGAGGAAGCCAGACGAATGTTAGTAGACGTGATCTTTGATCTGTGCAGTAGAGTACCTGACCACTGTGTTCAATCAAGCTAAGCGCTCTGTATGAGCCTATCAGTCTGTTCCAGGATACACAGGCTGACCGCTGACCGCCAGCCACCTCTTTCCCTCTGTCTGTCCCTTTCCTTTTCTCTCGCTTTTTGATCTGCCTCTGTTCTCTCTCTCTCTCTTTCCTCTCCTTTCATTTGCACTTTCTGTCACTCAGTTTATATTTCTCTCCCACTCTCACTTCCTCTGTCTTTTCAAGTCAAAATGCTTATAGCCATTAAGGTTTCAAATTGTGTACAGTATTGACAAACCATTGGTAAACCAAAACAATGGAGGAAACAATTAAGCAAACAATCGCTCTTCCTCTCTCTGCTCTGACCAGATTCCCTCCAACAGCTTTGCTTTGTTTCAATATTTACATTAATTTCAACTGTACAATCACGTGCAGTACATCAAACCATCTGTCTGCTTCCCTGTCTGTCTGTCTGTCTGTCTGTCTGTCTGTCTGTCTGTCTGTCTGTCTGTCTGTCTGTCTGTCTGTCTGTCTGTCTGTCTGTCTGTCTGTCTGTCTGTCTGTCTGTCTGTCTGTCTGTCTGTCTGTCTGTCTGTCTGTCTGTCTGTCTGTCTGTCTGTCTGTCTGTCTGTCTGTCTGTCTGTCTGCGTGTGCGACTGTGCGTGCGCGTGCGTCTGCGTCCAGACAGCAGTGTGTTGTGCCGTATGGGCCTGTACTGTATACAGAGTCTGCTGCTGTATTGTGGTATCTGCTGACTTCTGTGTACAGCCTGCGGTTCATTCCATAAATATCTGTGGGCTCTCTGATGTTATTCTCAGGGTTTCTCCACTGTGAGAAGCTGTACCGCAACACTTGTATTCCTCGGCCTGCACTTAGAGGTTTAGTGGGATTAGGCATCCCAGGCTGATTCCTGCCATGCAATCTATGGGCATTTGAATGCATATGATGCAGACATGCAGAAGGGGAGGGGTGGGGTATTAGGAATACCGCATATAGGAATCAAACAACTAGCTGTTTTCTCTCTCTCTCTCTCTCTTTAATTTCTTGCTCGCTGCCGCAGTCACCCAATCACTCAGTTGTTCACCCACTTGCTCATGGACGCGTTCACTCACTTTGGCCCCTTACAGTATTGTTCTACTCTAAAGCCCTCGGCCCTTTTTTCTTTTTGTTTCCTATTCTTTTGTTCTCTCCCCCCCCCCCCCCCCCCCCCCCTCTTGTACTCCCCCAGCCCCCCCGTCTCAGACTCTCATGACAGTCAGCCCTCCCGCTCACTGCGGTTTCCCTTGAAGCTTCATTCGCATTTTGCTTTCTGAGGACGAGAACACCTATCGCTTCTCGTCCACTGATTAGTTTTGTTCTTTTTTCTTTCTTTCTTTGTGAACACATCCGTCCTCTTCGCTCACTGTGTTTGGTGTGTTGTGGCACCTGCGTTGCGTGCGCGCCGCGGTGGCACATGAGGTGAGGGACCTGGAAGCTGAGTTTCCTGGAACCGCTCTGGTGTTTGCTGTCCGGCTGCCAGTCAGGTGGGGCGGCTCGCTGACAGGGGCGAGAGAGATCATCCCTCAGCTGTCCTCTGCTCGTAAAAAGGGCCTGATCCCAGGGTGACCGCTGGGCCGCAGAGAGACACTCTGTGTGTGTGTGTGTGTGTGTGTGTGTGTGTGTGTGTGTGTGTGTGTGTGTGTGTGTGTGTGTCTGTGTCTGTGTCTGTGTGTGTGTGTGTGTGTGTGTGTGTGTGCGTGCGTGCGTGCGTGTGTCATCCTGAGGCAGGATGTAAGTGTTCTAAGAATACATAGCCTCACCATCACGCTGGGAAGTTATCCGCAGTACCACAGCTTACAATACACACATTCTACTGGTGTTACTCTATGCGTGCGCGCGCGCGCACACACACACACACACACACACACACACACACACACACACACACACACACACACGCTCGCTCACTGCACTCGTGCAGGCATACATGTTTATGTGCTTACGTTATGAGTTTATATGACTGGGCTCATAAGTGAGTGTGTGTGCATGCAATCCAATACCAGCCAGGCGCGTTATGTTTTTGTTCCTGTTCTCCCTGTTCATGACATGTTGACATTCTAGCATCCTGTGTGGTGGGTTTGAAGCCATCATTGTGTTGTCAGGGAGGGACTGACTGGCCAGTCATATAGCAGTGCATGAAGCCAGACGCCGGGCAGAGGACTGACTGAGGAATGCAGCAATACTGATAGTCAACGTGTCTGCGCCGTATCGTGTTTCTTTCCATAGGATTTATGTGGAAATAGCTTAACATGATCCATGTGTCAAAATGTACAGTAACAGTTTGGGATGAGAGATTTGGAAGGACAGTTGTTCACATGGCAACTGGTCTTTTTTTTCTCTTTTCCTTTTTTTTCTTCCTTGCAATGTACAGTATATCGTTTCAGTGCAGTGCTATTACACTGCTGTTCAGTGCTAGATAGATTATATCATAACAACACTGCATATCCTCAGCTGTGGCAATATGGAATCTTTAATTGTATTATTGATAGGTGAAATAATGTGTTCACTAGTGCTCAACTCATTTTTTTTTGCGCGTGCACACATGTGTGCATATACTGTATAGTGCATACACACACTCAGGCATTCATGTGAGTTTGTACAGTACGTGAGTGTGTGTGGTCCGCATTCCCCCGCCACATAGTAGTTAGCAGCGGACTACAGTACATCATTGCATAGATTTCCAGTGCAAAATAAAGCGATGGAGCAGACGTAGGGAAGGGGGGGAAAAAAGCAACAATAAGCCAACCTCAGGAAAGAATGTGCAGATGCCTTCAGATGTCCATGTGTGAAGCCACAAGCTCTACTGTGGCTCTGGGACGCCAATGGGAACCCAGTGGGATAATTGGCTAATGCTTGTGTAATAAGAGGCACATTACAACCCCAGGGGGCTCAATCAAGACTTGAAAGAGGCTGAAGTTGGCACAGGAAGGGAGCTCCCAACTGTGTCCTCCTCCTCCCGGTCTTTACCAGTCGCATTTACACCACCAGCCTGGTTAATATACCACAGCTTATGCAATTTGTGGCACTGCTTATAATGTTCCTGTAAGTATTAGAATGAGACGTTAAGACCTTACAGTGGGTTGTATACTGTATCCGTGTGTGGATCGGAAAGATTGTCGCTTTCTAGGACATTCTGCTTTGGTTTAATGTTTGACGTTGTGACATTTCATCGCAATTACGTGCTGATGGACCTTAACAGCATAGAGTGTTAGAATGGACCCGCTGCGAGACTCAGGCCTTTATTACCCAGTATCACGTTACACTCATGTCCCTCTCTAGATCCCAAGTGATCAGGCTGCATTGCGCGTGTTAGTTTGTGTGCGTGTGTGTGTGTGTGTGTGTGTGTGTGTGTGTGTGCCTGCCTGTGTGTGTGTGTGTGTGTGTGTGACCGTGTGTGTGTGGATGTGCATGCATGCGTGCATGTGATTTATTGACCGTGCCCTTGCTCTATGCCCTGAGAAAGTGAGTTGTCTTAACAGTGCGTATTCAGTTACACTCAGCAGAGCTCTTTGTCCAGGGGATCAAGGTCAGGTGGTAAGCAGGTATGTACAGTATGTACAAGGCTGAAGATTTACGATATACTGCGTGTGTGTGCTCGCGCGTGTGTGTTTGTGGGTCTGTATGCGTGCTACTGCTCTGTTTGTGTCTGTGACAGGGAAATAAAGAGTGCATAATATTGGCACACATGTGTGACTGAGTGCTCATGTGTAAAGTATGTGTACTCTACTGTATGTGCTGTAATCATGTTACCTCAGCCACAGGTTGCAGAGAACCACAGCGGGAAACGTGAAGCCACCACATAGACAACTCCACTATGGTGGTCCCCTTTTATTCTCTCCCCAACCCACCACGCACATACACACACGTGCACATACACACACGTACACACACACATGTACACATACACACACACCATCGCTCGGTTCAGTGCTCCCCTCCACCCACCCATGTCACCCTATCGCCGCACACATGCGCGGCTCCGGTTACAGTCATTTAACCGGAGGCAAAAATCGTGAACTTGAACAAATATGTTTCGGCCAAAACGCAAGTCAAATGAAAACGTCCAAGTGTTGGCGGTACGCATGCCTCAATTCCTCGGTGATGACGGCGAGACTGCCTGTGTTTAATGCGTCGTCGTTCTGTTTTTCCATCCCGTCTCTTCTCCCGAAAAAAGCACAAGGCATTTCGAAGAGATCTTTGAAAGGAGGTCATTTCTGGAAACGGGCTTCAGATTATGCAGAGCTTGGTAATGGACTGATATTATTGGCATTTTAAAGCCACTTAAGAGCCGCTTTCAAAGGGGCAGCAGGCTGGTTTGATGACTGCCGGGAGAGAGAGGGAGATCCAGCTGACAGACACATGTTGGACAGATGCCACCGGGAGCCGAGGCTGACGGATCTGAAATCACTTATTTCACTTATTGATTTATTCTCCTGCGTCGCGTCGTGCACTGAAATCGGGCGATCTTCAAGCCCACAACCTGTCGCCCCGCAGCGCGTTGTGTGCTTATATATCAGCTATTATCAGTGTACCACACTGCCTGGCACGCAACTAAAGTATAAAGCATGGGGTAACACACCATCCACACAGTCAGACACATCATATACTACATGTGCAGACACACACACACACACACACACACACACACACACACACACACACGCACACTCACAACGCATCCACATGAATGAGCCGACACAGGCGCATGCTTATGAAAAACAGACATGTGCAAATGCACCCACACACACACACGCACACACACACACACACACACACGTCACACACAGCCACACACACACACACACACACACACACACACACACACACACACAGCCACACATGCACACATGCACACACACACGCACAAGCAAACATAAATAATGGCACAGTGTTTGTGTAATGTAAATACCGGTACAGTGTATTGGAGTAAGATAAAGAACAATAAATGCATACTGTAAATATTGTGTATTTACACAAAATCAATAACCACCCTGTTAATTGATCTTACCAAAGTGCTGGGTTAATTTAAGTCCTACACTTAACCACACCTACTGTAGTTGAAGCTGGTCTGCTCCTGCCCCAATGTGTCCCACAGGCCTTCAGCTTGTGTTTTCTATTCCTCTTTCCTTTCAGCAGTCCAGCCCACAGCGGGGCCTGGTCAGCCCACAGGATGTTGTACAGCATTTCCTACCTTCTCCAGTCTCTCCTCACCGCCATGTTCTCTAACCTCTCCTCCCTGTTCTCCTCCTCACCTCCCTGACATTTCCTCTCCTCATTCTACAGTCCTCCTTACCCTGGTGGTGGGACGATTCACTTATACCTCTCGATTTGATACGATCTTGATATCTAAGTTACTTGCTTTTTTATACTACTACTTATACTTATACTACTACTCCAACATTTTAAAACTATTATAAACAATTTACCTCATGTCTTTCTGACATGAAAAATAAATACATTTATATATTGCATATGTGAGTGAATCGATGTTTTTGCCCACCCCTACCTCCTTTAGCTCTCCTGTATTCCCTCGCTCCCTCTTTTCCAAAATGTTGTCAATCTCTTCTCACTCTGGTCCTCCTCCCTCCTGCTATGTTTTCTCTTCTCTTCCTCTCCTCGTTGCTCCCTCTCAGTCCTCATGCTTGCATGGTCTTTGGTCAGCTCACAGGATGTTGTAGAGCATTTCCTGACACTGGGGCTCCAGGAAAAAGTATGCAGCACGGCACCATTTGATGTACCATCTCCTCTTAATTCTTTACACCTGGCCTACTGTATGTTCTGGACCACGCTCACACACACTCGTTTGTCCACTCCTCCCTCCTTTTCTCCCTCCATCTTTCCACTGCTGCCTGTCGGCTAACAGGGTTGTCCCCTGTGTGTTTTTAGGGCTTCTGCAGGGGGTGTGAAGCCCCTGCAGAAGCCCAGAGGGGGGCCTTTGCGTTGTGTTTCCCTCCTCTCGATGCGCTCTAATAAAAGCAAGGCCCCTGGACCCAGCTCCAGTTAAACACAGATGCTTTATTTTGAAATATCCCCCCCACCCCCCTCCCCCCGTATGCTTTTCATTTTACAAACCCACCCAATCCTCCTCTGCTTCTTCATTTTTTTGTCAAGTTTGTCCTCTCTTTTTTTCTTTCTCTCTCCTTTGTTATTTCCATCAGTGGCTCTCTGTGTGCCCGGGGCTGTTTGCATGTTGGCGTTTGGTCTCCAGTTTTTTGGCATTGTGTTGTTTGAGTGCCATGTTTTCACAGCGCTGCCTGTTTAGAGCTGTGGTCTGTCAGAAGCCTGGGCCTGCAGGCCCACTTCCTCCTCACTGTTCTGGAGTCAGTAAAATGAAACTCTGACTGGCAGGAGGGGAGAGGGATGATCGTACCGTAGCAGGAGGAACGGAGGAGAAGAGTGAGATGAAGGACAAGAGAAAGGAAAGAAGTGAAAGACGACAGGGCCAAGAGCATGACACTGAGAGAAGTGTAGAAAGCAGAACAGAGAGGTGAAGGATTGACCAGTGATTCCTGTAATGGCTTCATTATGAAGCTCATTACCGTCCACATGCAGAGATCAGCATAATCCATCTTCCTTTAGGCTTTTTCTCACTCGATCACTCATTCTATCAATCTTCCTTGATATGCTCTCTCTCTTTCTTGTTCTGTTGCTTGTCCCTCGTGCACAGTACGCTTTTCTCACACTCGGTGTGTTTCTCCCTGCTTATTGGAACAGTGTGACGATGCCAACCAACACAGAGGAGCAGCCAGGCTGCGGCTCGTCTCTGAGCCCACTGTCATTGTGTGACGGGCTCCAGATGAGGCTGATTGATCACAGCCTCGTACATGCCTGGACGGGACTTGGCCTACCGTTAGTTAAGCTAGATATGAAGTCGTTCAAGCCACCTGTCGGAGGCCGTAGAGAGCCTCTTCTTAACATTAGGCCGTGTTGGGACCCATGAAAAAGTGCTTAGAAAATGAGTTTCGTTCCCATGTCATGCGAACTACTCATTCAATGCATTTTTTCATAGATAATACCCTTGTAGACTTTGGGTTAAAAGTTCTACTCATAATATCCTGCAGTATTTTGTCACAAGCCATAAATGTATAAACAGTGTATAACCAAAAAACGAAAATCTTGTGCTGCTGTTTTTGCTTGTAAAATGTGTTTTTGGCAACACAAAATCTTTCTCAAATGTCAAATGCATATACTTAACATCTGAAACAAGTATTGGTGCCTTTAGTTTACTCATATGTGAATTCAGATCATGTAATGTAGCATATTTCTTAAAGAATATGCTTCAACTGAAGTGTTTGCCACACAGTACAATGAAACCTACACAGTAAATTGTGCCAAGAGCTTATGTTTCATACATAGAAAAGTTCTCAACCTACTGTGTAATGAAAGGTAGAAAAGAAAATCAGGGCACCTTGGACCAAAATGGCAGAAAATCTATCCAAACGTTACCACGCCCCCTAAATTGCAATAATGCAAAAAATGCACAAGACTAACATTTTAAGTACTAGAGGTCAGAATGATTACAACATAATTGTATGAAACATTTATTTATCTACAAGTACCGCAAAGTGTCACAGCATCTGTCATTTGTACATCCACCCCCCCCCCCCCCCCTGCCAAGGAAATATATGAAAATACAAAATAGCATACAGATGCATCACAATAAAACCTTCTGTTGGCTGTGTAAGTAGTCTGTGCTGTTTGCATTTATGCATTGCATTTAAATGGATGTAGGTAGTGTGTCAATTCTTTAACATCTTAATAATTCTTGAACAAAACAAGTAGTAGGCCTACATGGTAACATGTTGGGTTACTCATCCCTATCACTTTCATCAGAGTCATCATCCCATGTGCCTTGTCATCCCATGTTTCTTTTGACAATTTTTCACAGTCCTGGCAGTGACATAAATCAGTGCAAGACAGTTTTGCAGACATACATGAACATCTTTCAGTCTCACATTTGCTTTTTTTTTTTTTTTACAATTACAGTGCACTACCTGCAACACACTATCAGGGGCAGGATTTCTAGTCATCCATGTTACTGTTAACTCCCCATCCTCCATGCCCCATCCACTGCCAATGGGTGAAGGAGCACACATCCTACTAGTCAGAGAACGTCTCATCACTGCTGCTTGGTAGTTTGCCCTTTTGCAATGTTGGTGGAGAGCATCACTTGTTGGGGGAATGGACATTTCTGGCAAAGCTGATGATGCCGTACAGAATGATTTGTACCTTGCATCATTCACGTTTTTGGCAGATGATTGGCCATACAGGTGGCACACATATTTGCTCAGTGTGTTGAAAGTTGACTGGTCAAGGTTAAAACTGCTGCCAAGATGAACCTGCTTGGCTTACCTCGGTTGACTCAATGAATGCCAAAGAGGTAACCTAAAAGTTCCTCAGACAGATTGAGGCGCAGCTTCATCAGTGTAAGCAGAAGTCTCTGAGTATCACTAAGTGACTGTTTTGCAGGAGGTGGTAAACTTGGTGACACAAAATTGAACAACAACATGAAAGTCATGTGAAGAATTTCATTTTGCTGTCATCAAATTCTGAAGGATCAAGAGTACGATGTTTCAACTCACTTTCTAATTTGTTGACTTTATCCCTAAGTGATTGACATTCAGCATTTAAAGATTGAATCTGTTCATGTAATGAGGCAATGTCATTTTGTGTTTCCTCTGTCTGGACCCCAATGCCTGGGACTTCAACAACAGTCTGTACCTCTGCTGTACTTCGATCAGTGATGGAGGTGAAACCAAATAACCTTGGCACGTAGTCAGGATGTAGAGGATCATCACTCTTTTTCCCTTAAATAACAAAAACAAAAAACATTTACTAGAAATATGATATTAATTTGTTTACATATATGGGGTGTTTTCACATATGTCCTGTTTCAGACATCAGCCTCAAAACAAACTCATCCGGGACGGGGCTGCCAAATCATTGTGAGATTATTTTTTTACATTAACCACTGGAACAATAGCATCCCTATTCTGGAGGGAACATTTGCAGAAAATAGCAGATCTACAAGCTCACAACATTGTGAGCTTGTAGACCGGCTATTTTGGCAAATAAGTTTGGTGTAGAGCAGGGGCAGCTTTAACCACGGGTGCCAAGGGTGACCACTGGCACACACTGGCAATGCCAGTGTCTCACTCTAATGCCAGTCTGGCACTAGAGTGAGAGAGGATTAGCCTGCATGTCTGGCAATGCCAGTGTCTCACTCTAATGCCAGTCTGGCATTAGAGTGAGAGAGGATTAGCCTGCATGTCTGTAACTGAGTGTACAAATGGAACCAATGGACCCCAAATGGACCCTTCTTAGGCCTTAAGCCTACAGGTCTGTGAGAGTGGAACCAAATGGACCTTACAGGTCTGTAACTCTGAGAGATGGAACCAAATGGACCCTTACAGCCTGAGTGTACAAATGGACACATGCAGGTCTGTAACTCTGACACTATGGGTCCATTTGGTTCCATTCGTACACTCTCAGAGTAAGTTACAGACCTTAAGGATCCATTTGTGCAATAACAATCAAAGGTCATGTGGGTCCTTGAAAAAAAAAAAAAAAAAAAAGTTTGATAACCACTGTACTAGTCAGTGGACTCTTAATGTGTCATATAAATCAGTGTCATACGATATTCTGAGGAAAACCATGGAGACTTAACATTCAGTAACTGGGTGTGTTGATCAAAATAAGAACATTAACATCAAGGACAAGTCTTTCCACGGAGTCTGTGTGTGTAGAAACACGTAACAACATGCTGATGAGTGATTACTCTTGACCAGATCTCTTTCAGGGGAACGGACTATGTTAATCCACTTTTTGGTCCACAAGAAGAGAACTCCGTTAGGTTCGTTTAAAACGGGACATTGTGTGAAAAGGCCCTTTTCATTGAACGTATGGTTTTACAAAAAAGCAACATACCTGACACAAAGTGAAAGTGGCAAATCCATGTGGTGTCTGGAGTAGCCAGAAGTGCAGCGATCCATTTACTTATTCTTTCTTTACATTTCGGCAGTCTGTAAAAGGATAGCTCTGAGTTCTTTTTTAATCTGTTTGTACAGTCAATCGCACAACAGCTCTTTCCCATTTTTTTGCGCGGTTTTTAGAGTGAATGAAAACAAACAGCGACTGTCAGTGAGTTGCTATGGACAACAAAAACTTCCGCATACGATGACGTCACGCGTATACTCAAGGGAATAAAGCTGCTACGCGATTGGTCCACGTGACCAAAACCACACCACTACTAAGTTAAGTGTTCAATTTAACTTATACACTACCTGGTTGTAAATAGCTGCAGTACACCATTTTATGCAGGTCTACTTTAAGCAATCAAAGTCAGACAATTGACCCAGTATTTTAAATAAATAAAACCGACGCATCAGGCTATGATGCGTTGTGCGCTTGTAGATTTGCTATTTAAAAAAAACAGATACAGCAAACAGCAAGTCATAATGCCTGGTTTCTATTTAGTGTGCAAGGCTTACATCCGGTCTAAAGCCCACCCACTGTATGCGCTGATTTATATACACAATACATACACTATCCGTATCCTCCCCTCACCGGATGTTAAATTAACAGTACTAACGGCCGTATTTGAAAAGACGTATCCAATCTATTACACAATAAACCGATTTCCCGACATTTCCTTTTCACTTGATACTGTTTCGTAGAGAGCGCCTACACAAACGTTTTATATACCAAATGAAAGCCCCAATTCCGTAGTTTACATAGTATTTTGAATTTCTTTAAATGAGCAAAAAATGAGCGAGTTATGATTTAAAGAAAAGACGAGTGATCGTGGCTCTTTGCGGGTGGAGGAAAAAATAAAAGAACACTTGACACACGACACACAGACAGCTAGCTAACTAGGCTAGCTAGCTTCTAGCCTGTTGTGTGTTGCTTCCAGGCTGGGAAGCATATTTGAGCGAGTAGCTACGTGGTTTTGTTTATTTTCTGTAAAGTATAACCCAAATGCTCCTCCATACTACTATAGCCATGTAGAATACTTCTGTGTTTACAAACACAAGCACGCTAATGGGCGGTGATCAGAGCGTGAAACCTGAGGACAAAGAGATTCCAGGACCAATCGAAAACAACATGCAAATCTCGGAACTGCGCTTCTCTGATCCCAAAAACTTGTTAAAAAACAAGCCCACTTTGACGTATAAATGTATACATTTCGCCCAAATGAACAATCTGTATGAATGAAAACCTTCAACATTCAAACTGTATTAGTATGAAAAAAAAAGAAAATCACATAAAAAAAAAAACGAGTTTATATATTGATTTAAGGCATGTTCATTCTGGCGAGATGAGGCATATTCTGCTGGGAGTGGTCACATATTAGTACGCCTTGTAAGAAATAGTCCCGTCTTTGACCACTGACCACAAAAAAACTGCAGGGTGGCACGAGTAGATATTATTATTATTTGGACTTTCTACCTATAAATCTCTTTTATGGAGAAAAAATTGTGTAGTCCCCCTTCCGTGGGAACGGAACTGAATGAAAAGGGACCTCACAATACGGCCTACATGGGATTATGTCTGTTACTATCTCTCAGACAGTTCTCTCTCTCTCCCTCTCCTCGCTTTTCATATTGTTGTTGTCGGGCAGATCGAGACTTTTTGCGTTTTTTCATGAATGAATGCCCTATTTTATACATATTTGTATTGTGCAAAAGTAGCACAAATAAGCAATGTACAAAAACACGTCACACTTTATTTGATATATATCTTTTTGCCTATAATGACTATAATGGCATGACCAAAATAGCGACGCAATATTTAACCAAAAGTATTAACAAGAGCTTGTTAGTAAATATTTTAACTACATGAGTTCAATTGGAACACAGTTTATTTTCTCTTTTCCCGGAGAATTAATGATTATTGTATACATGTTTATTGATTAACATGGCAACATGCAAAGCTGAATTGCATCAAATTATCAACACATCAAAAAAGATGAGCACAGTGTAACACACAGTACAATCGAGATTGTTCTTTTATTGGTAAAATTTTAACAGTAATTAACTTATTTGAGTTACAAGCTTAAAATAAAGAAAGCAAAGCTCACTCTCACTGTATCTCGTCCCTTGTTCCTGAAGCTTCTCCTTTTCCCTCCTTTTCCCTTTCGTCTCGGTCCTCTGAATCAGCAGTGGCAGTAGTGGAGTTGCGTAAACCCTGATGTATCTTCACTCCCTCAAATGTGATTCCTTCAATAAGGCAGGGGGAAGAAAAGGGAGGGGGGTCCCATATAGAAATGTCACTTTGTATAAATAACGCTTGGTGGTTTTTGAACGAAGGCTAGATCCGCTGCAGAATTATAAACACTGGCCCCGCAGTCATTCACAGAGGAGGAAGAATTAGCCCGATGTAGAAGCCATGTGTGCCCCAGATTATTCTAATTATTTTACGCTGTTTTCCTCGCTGACACAAATGTATTTGGACACTATCTCATGAGAAAGTGGTTATGGCCCCGTTGTTGTGGGCGGGTCTGGGGGCTTCCAAGCTGCTCTGGTGTTCTCGGAGCTTGACCCTGCCTTCTCTTTAAAACTTGTGATTTAGACATAAGTTTTTAATTCTATTATGTGGGAGCTTCCAGCAGCGGGCCGTTGTATTTTGTTTCAATCCGCCTTTTGTTTGTTGGAAGGAAATTTGAATTAGAACAAAATGTTGTTTAAGGTCAAGGCAGACGTCAAGGGGAAGGGACCTACTGTTTTAGCTATCCCATTACATGTTTGTTCAGCCTGTCTGCTAAACCTGTAGCATACGTTAACCTAATCAAATATGGCCATCATTTCCCTGACTTTGTTTAGGAAAATGTCCATGCTTTATACCAAGAAGGATAAGGCCTTGATATGTAATCTGGCTGCTTTAAACATTTGTCAGAATTCAATAATTGCTGTAAACAATGTGTAATCAACTTCAAAGTGCTCTGCCAAAGACCCTCGTTTTCACAGATAAAAATGAGCATCCTCAACAAAACACACTGCGTGCCTGAGTATGTACTAATGCAAACCAGCTTGGCTATATTGAAGCTCTTAATCAATTTCAAGTGGAAAGAACAGTAGTGGCTCATGCTGTTGGATCCATGAAGCAAGCCTAATTTTACAGTGCCATAAAACACCCTCCTAGCTGGAGCACGCACTGAGCAATTTATGTGCAGAAGGAAATGAAGAGCAGTGCATGTGAGGGACACATAATCAGCCTAATTTGAGGCTCATATCATAAACGGAATGGATGTACTGTGTAGTGTGTATGTGTGTGCACGCACACGTGTGCTGTGCATCTGCCTGGGTGTTTGCATCATAGAGTTATGTCTAATAAAGACGGAGGGACGTCACCGGATTTCTCCTCCCATCCACTTGCATTGAGTTGCTCACCCAGCACATGAGGCGTTCTTCCGGGTTGGAACCAGTGCATTCTGGGAATGCTTATGAGCCATGCCGTTAGTATTGCGTGCGTTCATGTACTGTATAGACTATAGAGCATAGTGTTCACGTATGGAGCATAGCGCGTTCACGTATGGCCCATGCATAGTACCATGGCCAATAGTGTAATACCACAGCTTAATAACCGATACCCGAAAAACCTGATAACAAGCTTATCGAGTACCCGGTATCAATAAGCTTTGAGCATATCAAGCCTGTTATTGAGCATAGCGGCCCATGTTTAAACAATCAAGAAAAGAGGCGATCAAGAATTAAATACCTGCCAACCAGCGCTGCCCGGGTAAACATACTCCGTCTACAGTATATAATGGTTGAGGCCTACGGAAGCTTTTAACAGGTCCGGTTCCTATAGCAACGCTCCACCGTTCCAACTATGGGATTGAAAAACTATTCACAGTGCAAAGCAGTTGAAAGGAGGATTTTCAAACCTCCATAAGTCGGACTCCAGGATCGCTGTCCTTGGTGGGGGGGAGGGGGGGTATACAAACAAATACAAAATTCAAACATACACTGTAGCAAAAATATAAGTTACAGTACTGGATGTCAATTATAGCCTGGCTCTAGCCCCTGAATCGCTAGTCATTACAAAACAATGAAAAAATATGTTCTAGCGATTCATAAAATTGTACACACAGTGGTGAAAATATCAAAAGTAAAACATGTACTGTACATGTACTGTACAAAAAGACAGACTACCTATAGTATACTATATATTGTATATGAAAGCACAGATATTGTTAATAAACCTTTAAATTAGCCTTTGTAAAATGTAAAAAAATAAACTGCATGCATGGTGACCTATGTCTTGCAATCAGAAACACATTTTCATTGTACTTCATATAAATTACAGTATACTGTGCACAACTGTAATCCCCAGTTTTCTGAAGGTGGCCTACCTGTTTTCAAACCGGAAACACATGGGTCATGTTTACGCTACCGCACCAATCAAGCATTTATCATAGGGCAATTTAATATCCAGATCAATCAAGTTGTACCCCGCCATAGACCACACCATACTTGAAACTGAACTGGAAATGAATGGATTTGCCACCTTCGGGAAACCTGGGATTACAGCTGTATTGCTTTTAATCACTCTTCTTCTAAACTACGTAAGCCACACCCACAAAATGGCCGCAGCGACTAACAATTCAGACATAGGCGATAGCGACTCAGTGACATACTGTCAAAGTCCCTGCCGGTGAAAGCACAGGCATAATATCCCCTGCCTCTCTCTCTCTCTCTCTCTCTGTAATTAGCAGGCAACAGTGCAACTCTCTCTCTCTGTTTCTGGCACATCAGAGCCACTTTTGCCCCTACTGGTACTCTAAACATTGGGACATAGTGAGTGACATAGTCCCGTAAGGACATTGCTGTTCTTTGGAGTGGTTGCACCATTCAAAAATTGACTCATAAGGGTCCACAGCAGAAATAAATCAGGTGTTGGAATGAAAGGAGAAACATGCACCTCTGATCCATGTATGGGTTCATGTTTTGGTAATCTGGACAGCACTTCTAGTACAACATGTGATACACAGCTGTACAAGCATTGCTCTCTCTGATATCATGCGTCAATCCACTTGAAACAGCGTCAGATGGAATAATCGGTTTTGGGTGCCGGGTGAGCCTGGGCCCTTTTTTGTTTCAAATGAAGTTCAGTGCGGTTCAGGCATTGTCAATCAGAAGAGTGAGTGGGCTGAGTGCCTTGACAGAAAGGGGTTTCAGATCTGGAATCTTCCTCTAGCAAAAGAAGGATTATTTTCCTTTAATTAGTGTTAAAGTAGCATTGAGGTATGCGCCTGTTCTACTTTAGCGTGATGAGAATTACTTTATTGGAGGGCAAGTCAGATCGTTGGCTACCCACTGCAGCCAGTTCATGAATAATCTATTCCATGCATGTGTTTAGTGATTAATTAAAGATAAGGCCCATCGAATTAAAATTACAGTGGGATTACATCATTGTGAAATTGCTTGGTGGGGAAGAGAATCTGGTTTCAATCGGGGGCCGGAGGAAGTCAACAAGGCATTCCCTTCACACCTCGACATCAGGGACCCGCTCCTAAACCTCTGCCTGACATGTTTTATAAAAGCAGCATTATGTCAGTTTTCAGAGCAGGGAGGAAGCATATCAAATCTGTTACTGCTAACAGAGGAAGTGATTTCACAAGTACTGGCCTACTCTGTTTTATGGGAAAAAGGGTAGCATTGTCCAATGGTCTAGCACACGCACAGGGCCGCGTGCACGCATGTGTGTCTGTGCATGTACACAGACAAAGACACAGCCGGCTCCCTATGACTCTCAGCAGCAACTTCAATTGAATGCAGAAGTGGATCTAATAAAACACACACACACACACACACACACACACACACACACGCACACACACGCAAGTAAACACACAGATGCTCACACAAACAAACCTACCAGTGATTCTCAGCAGCAGCAACTGCAGTCATGCACAGAAGAGGATCCAAGGCACATTTCTCCGCAGATCTATTGCAGATGTACACCTACCGTATGAAAGAAGCCAGTGAGCAGTCATTGTCTTTAAAAAGCCAGTGAATTACTGTCCCTATTAACTAGGAATGCTCCGTGTTTAGAGCTACCTGCAACCAGCAGCCAGAGAACGGCACTGTTAAAGCTAAGCAGACCAGGAGCTGTGTGCGTGCGTGTGTGTGTGTGTGTGTTTGTGTGTGTGTGTGTGTGTGTGTGTGCGCGTGTGCGTGCCTGTGTGTGTGTGTGTGTGTGTGTGTGTGTGTGCGCGTGTGTGTGCGCATGCATGCATGTGTTAGAGTAACGCAGAGCAGAGGCAATGGGAGTGTGTGTGTATGTGTGTGCATGCATATGTGCGTGCGTACATGTGTGCTTTTGCGCTATGCACATGCGTGTGCGTATGCGCGCATGTGTTAAAGTAAAACAGAGCCGAGTCAGTGGGAATGAGGACAACATGTGTTTGTTTCAGTGACTGGTAACTGTAGCTCTGTTAGCAGAGACACATTGCAGAGCTCTCCAAGGTAGAACAAAGGCAGCAGATCTGTGTTGGGACTGAGGGTCATCATCATTTGGAAGGGTTAACAGCCAAGTATGTGTGATACTGTATACCTTTAAAAAATGACTCGGGCTGGCGTTAATAAATGAATCACTTCATCATTCCAGAGTAAAGTCATTTGTTTACATCACTGGATGAAAAAAGAAAATAAAGAACGCAAAGAGTAACCTAATGTAAATAGACACTTCTATCTGTGAATTCCTGTGAATGAAACACAGTGAATGAAGCCAAATGAAATAGCTCCTCAATCTTAATGATTGTCAGATCATCTCCTCTCTTAACAGGGAAAATTTAAGTGAGCAGAAACGACAGAATTGGAGCAAGATGGACCTATAAATTACATGGACTGGACTGACATCTTTAACAGGCCATCATGGCAAGCATATGTTAGAAAGTGTCTTCAGAGCAATGCGTCCATCGCAGCCATGTTTATAACTGGAGCTTCTCTGACATGTAAACGCCATGGGAGACAAATGGTTCCCGCAATTAAGATGTTGAAATCACAGTGCAAACACTGACTTTTAGTATACACCATGTCACTGTAAACAGAGGGCCTTTACAGTAGTGCTCTGTCCTCCTTACTGTCTTATACCACTGTCATAGGGGTGGTATAAGCTTGAACTAAACCTTGCTTGTATATAGAAGTAATAGTTCCCCCCTAAGATCTTGTGTAAATATGATATAATTGGTCAAGTATGAGTGTCTTTAAAGCCCAATCAGCCTAATGAACAACAGGCTCCTGTTGGGAGCAGCCTTCAGGATGAGTAATGCTGTTGGTCCTTAAATAGAATACATTATTGATGCTTTTCTCTTGTACATATGATAGCACACAAATAAGAAACTAGTTTCTTACTTGTTGTGGCTGTACTCCAGAGGTATAAAAGTCATTAAACAACAAACAGGATCCACATAGTGCCCGTAGCATTAGTATGTGCATGGCGCTTTAAACACAAAATCAAGTACAGTAGCTTTAAGTTGCCAGCACTGACAAATGAGGAGCATTGTAGCAGCTTTGAGAACACATTTTTTGTTTTATTTTGCCTGCTTTTGAGACTTCAATTGAATGTGCTTAAGTCGTCAGAAATTCTTTAGGTTGCAGCAGTTTAAAAAAACGTGAGTGACTGAATTTACCATTCTGCTGACTCGCTGTGTTCCACGACATCATTTTCCCCTCTCAATCTGAGGGCTGCTCAGCGTTCTAATTCGGAGCCCTAATTACTATAATTGGTAGATGCAAATTAACAGCAATTGGACTTGACTGGGGTCATAAATCCACCGCTCAGAAGTCGCCGAGTTTTTTGGCAATTGAGACTGGACCACCGTCGGCCGGGGTGCTTAACTTACTAAGTAATTGCAAGTTTCATGAATCATAATGCATATGAATTCCCCCTCGGCGCACAGACAGGCCCAGGGGGATTCTGATCTAGGCCATTGGGAGTCGGCTCCCAGTCAGCTGAGTGAAAAAGGCGCTGCTCCGCTTAGCGCTCCCCGCGACAGAAATTCCATAGGAGAGATGCTGGATGCTAATGGTGGTTTGCCTAATAACACTTGAACCCACAGAGAAAGAATATTACGACCACAGCTGACTCACTCGCTGTCGGAGAATCTGCGGATGAATTGATACAGTTGATGCTGGTCTCACGGAGCACTTTGGTTCATGGATATGACCCCCGCCGCTAAACGAAACGACACAGCGAAAAAGACATGCGCCGTTAGCGTTTCAATGCAGTATGTGCTCCTTCAGTTCACATATACAGTAGTTGGGGTCCACTCAGAACAAAGAACACAGAACCCCTTATGAAGTTCAGCACGTCTGTGTACGGAACTAATTAAGCTTGACTTGGCTGAATTAAGCCTGAGATCTCAATGAAATTTCTACTCAGTATGTATGTTCTACCAGGAGAACTGAAACAGGGGGCCCGCCTCACTCACTCACTCACACACACACACACAAACTCATGCACGCACACACGCACGCACGCACGCACGCACACACACACACACACACACACACACACACACACACACACACACACACACAGTTCACACATACTCCTGCCCCGGCTGAACGTGTAAGCAGACATGTATTGCATGTGATTGCTGGGGAAATGGAGTGAAAAACAGGTCTGGGGTTGCGGGTTCAGGTTGCGGGTTTCAGAGTGACGAGATCCAGAAGCCGGTGGGCCTGGTATTACCCTGCTGCTTCCTGCCCCTGTGGCCTGGAGCAGGGGATGGGGGGGCGGGGGTTGTTAATGCCAGGGGCCATGATACTAGAACCTGCCCCACAGGAGTACCTCTGGAGGGGGCTGAACCCGTAGCCCACGGCTCCCACAGTCCTACCGCCAGCCGCTCAGACCCAGTCCAGATCCCACTGTGGTTTGTTTTATTACCTTGAACCACAGCTAACCTTCAAAACCTCGGCATGGAAATGGAGGCCTCCCAGGATTCCCTTCTTTCACTCTTTCAACAATTCCTCTTGACTTATTTGCCATTCCTTGTGCAGTAGGCTTCTCTGTTTATGTAATTCTGTCCTTTTTCTTTTCATTTTTTTTTACTCATTCACGCACGCACACATTTCAAGCCAGAAGCTTATCTCAGAACGGTGATGTGCAGTAGCACAGATACTCCTCCTCTTGAGGCATAGAACGGTGTGCTAGCCGTTTATTGCTGTGTGTGTGCTTGCTACTAATGTGTTCTGCGTGCATGCAGATCCTTCCATGTATCCTATTAGTACCTCAGCACACCATTCCAAACCTGCTGCGCGTTAAAGCACCCATTCCTCCCACACGCTCGCCCTAATAACACAAATTATGATTGATGCTCTGCCCAGTGCAAGCATGGGCCCGTGGAATGCAAAACGGAGAACAGAACATGCACTGTAATTAATTGCCCATTTGTAAACTTGTTCGCATAACTTCTCTTCTACACAGAGTTCAGGACATTATCTATTTATGATTTTTTTTTGTGTGCCCATGATGAAGCAACAATGAGCAGTTCCCCCAATGGTCTAGATTAGAAGCATTATCTATTATTATGTCTTGACTATTTTGTCCATGTTTCCCACTCGAGGACTTGAATTAGAGGCTTTGAGTTTGAGCCATAATAATGTTGGAAAGAAGCCCTCATATTTCAGCTCTGATGCAAAATCAGCCCAGTGGCTTTTAGGAGTTAAATTGGGTTTAAACTGTGTCAGAAAAAGAAGTGTTTTTTAAAATAATAGCCACGAAACGCCATGAAACAGAACTTTCATACAGAGAGCTTTTGATCCATTTTTATAAATAGCAGAATTTTGTCGTAAAAATAATGTTTTTGCGGTCTTTTCCTGCAATTAAAATAAGTTTTGGCTCAGGAACAAGGGGCCGAGCTAACTACTTCATGTTTGAGAAAACTCTCTCTTATTTCTCTCCCCTCCATCCATCCATCCATCCCTCCCTCCCTCCTTCTCGAGAGCATATGTCATTTATGACTTGTTATTTTCAATTTTCCCCATATTTTCCACATGGCAGCAGCAGGCAGATGTGTGATAATGTCATGTGAGAGGGTGCAGCGGCGTGTGCTCCACCTGCCCTGCTCTGTATGTGTTTAGTTCTGCCGTGTGGACGGTGGGCAGAGTGCTTCTGGCCGTGCTTTCCCAGGACATTTCTCTGATTCCTCTTGGCCGAGCGGTGTGGTCTTCACATGACCAATCAAATATGTCAAACGCGCCAGTGTTTTTCCCCCCGCGTGTACAACAAGAGAGTCTGGCTCCAATTATTATTGCACCCCAAGGGGAACTTCCAAAAATTCCTCCCCTTCTCGTTTGTCAGAAACGAAGCTCTCTCGTTTCCTGCGATTGGCTGAAATATGTCTTTTGATATTAAATCACGGCGGTTTCCACTGGCTACATGACCAAGACAAATGTTTATCATATTTATTTATGTCATTGGAGATGACCCTGCAGCCCAGCAATGTGGAGTCTTGGCTGCAGACTCCCATGTTATGTTGATTATGAGTAAGAGAGTCTCCCAAATAAGCTGAAGTTAAGAGATAATTTGGACAGTGGATGAGGTAACTGCGGTTTGTTTAATGTGAAAAATACAGTTATAGAGAGGGGGGGGCATGGAGGTACGGTTTCAAAAGACCAAATGAATCTAGACTGACACATCCCACCCAAACGTTACAGGGCTCTTGGTTTGAATTATATCATTTTTCTGTTGATAAATGTGGCTCCAAATGTTGATTAGGGATCTGTTTCAGTTGTTTGTATGTCAACAAATCCAGCTAAATCCAGTTATACACCTCTGATCTCCCATTGCCATTGTTTTTGTACTTGGTGCGCATTGTCATAACATCACGCTCTGTTTGCGGCCTTCCCAGTGCAGCTAAGGGAGTGGAGACGTTGTATGAAAATTGCCATTGACATCGCCGAAACAAATAAAACTCCACATGCTGCCACTACATCTGTAGCCATTTTAAGCCCCTTATTTGTGCTGTTAAAGCTCTCATTTGAATTCACCAGCACAAATAAACATATCATAATGAAGCCAACGGCCCTGATGTCATATGCAGATGTTTGAATTTTGATTCTTCTTCTTTGCCTGGTGAATTTGTCAGGATCGTGTCCCTGAAAGCAAAATACATGACATCATTGGCTTCATGGCGCTGACGGACCCAGTGTTTGCTCTCTTCACTACAGCACTTCAGCTACGGAGACAGCTCTGCCTGCTCTTCACATATCTTTAGATCTCTTCTACCGTGGTAGAGTTTGTGTATACCGTGTTCCACTGGATGGAGAGAGGGAGGGAGACGGGGAGCTGGAGAGAGGTATCAAGGGGCCCCAGCCTGCAGACTACCGTCCAACTGAATTTTTAACAGTGTTTACGGCTAATGATAACTTGGCATAAATCAGAACTTTTTAAAAGGCAAATGATTTCACCTGAGGCCTGCTGGGTTATTTATCTGAGTTCTGGGTATTTGAGTGTCTCCCAGAGGGTTTAATTTGTCCATAATTCAACTTGAATATGAAACCTGTAGGCTTCTAAACCACTGAATGAGCACTGGTAGGGAGGGGAATAGTAGTGGTTAGGGACTGATGCCAGGTTCAGTATAACACTGTGCCTGCATGGTGTACTGCTGGACGTAGAATATGTTACTATAATGGCCTGGAAAGTCTGCTGCAGTATAATGACATAATAAAAACAACATATCATGTTCTGTACATTGGGGTTGTTGTGCTTAGACACCGTTTATAGCCACTGTAATCTGCTTATTGATTGATTGACCTTTGATGTGAGTTGGACCATGTGATGCTTATTCTCTGCCTCTCTCTCTCTCTCTCTGTCTCTCTCTCTTCCTAGACGTGCACTCAACCTAGGCATCCTGCGTGACCCGGGTTCGGAGGTGGAGGACCGTCAGTACCAGCTGGACCTCCAGTCCATCAACATCGGCACGGCCCAGTGGGAGCAGCTCAAGCCGGAGAAGGAAGGGTCGAAGGGGGGAACGTCAGCAGAGAGCGAGAGGAGCTCCCAGAATCCTGCGCTGGAGTGGAATATGGCCAGCAGGTGAGAAATAATATTATTGGAACTACTGGTAGACATTATGTGAACACTGATGTAGTACTGGATACAAGGCTATCTGAGTACTCATCGATTAGAGATTCCTGGGCCTAGTTGACAATATTGAATACAAGCACAAAATGCTGCTATCAGCTTGCCTGGTGTTATTGCGTTGGTGGTCTCTCAAGCCAGACGACGATTCCACAATGCTACATAGTCTGTTACTACTCTCCCTGAAAGCAGCTCACAGGAGGCTGTCATCATTCGTCATTTCAACATTCTCTGTCTCTCCTGGCAATGCTTTGCAAATTAATATATTATAGAGCATTAAAAGTAGCTCCACTACTACAGTCTTGCATACTTTTATGGCAAAATAATTTGTAAATTGCAAAACGCAAATCCGCGGTCCTTATGGGTTTATCTGCACGCCCCACATAGACATGTCCCACCCACATACACTGTCCGACCCACATACACTGTGCAGTTCCATGCTCCTACCAGTAGGGTTAACTTTTCAAAACTGCTCATTTTAATTAATTTGCATAATTTGCAGAGACTGTGCTCACACAATATAACAACAATATAATATAATACAGATTTAAAAAAGGAATAATATTGGATGAGATAAATATGAAGTTAAAGTACATTTAGTACAGCAGTATGATGAACATCTTTAACACAGGTGCAGAAAGCCTTATTATTTAAGCAGCAGGATCAAATGTGCAAAGCCACTTAGATATACATCAAAAATCACACCTGTGTGAAGTGAGGGGCGCTAATATATTAAAGTCTAACTCAACTTGATTAGGTGATGTAATGGTGATATAAAACCAACGGTGCCAACACAAACATTAAATGCCATTAACAATAAAGAGACAATATGATGTAATGAGGGACAATATGATGTAAATTATCCCTGCGTTTTTAAAACAAACATTGAACTAAAAACAGACATTAAACCTGTAGGAGGGGCTAGCGCACCTCAAAAACAATTATTTGTCTGTTCCACTTGTCTACTTACATGTGCAAGTAACATTTTGAGCAGCTGCTTACGGTTGTTAATATAGTTTTTGTTTGTTTAGTTTTTTTGTTGTTAGGGGTAGGTTTGGGTATTCAGGGCTCTGACAGCCACAGGGGAAAAAGTTTTTCTGGGCCTTGCGCCCCGAGGCTGTGCGACACCTCCAGCGCTTTCCACTTTGCATCATTATAAACAATCCGTTACTAGGATGATGTGTATTCTTTGCCATACTCAAGCACCTGCTATCGTATAATGTCCTACGGGGACGGAAGAGAGCTCTATTTGGGACGGAAGAGAGCTCTATTTGGGACGCCCAGCCGACCTCTCCATATTCTGTAGCACCAACAGGCCCTGGGGAGAGCTCTTCCCATACAGTAGAGAGGATTCTCTGGGTTGTAACAGAGTAGACAGATGTCAGACTTTCTCTGAGACGTTGAGGTTTCTCAGGTGATACTGGTGGTGTCTCGCTGGCGTCTGTGTGCATACTTTATGGAGAACCAGGATGACTGGAAGCGATGATGGAGGGCTCGAGTCGCTCGACTGAGGACGACCAAGAGATACTTTGGGATTTATATTGGATATCATCCCTCACCTTCTACCCAGACACGCAAAGGTTTTTTTTTTCTCGTACAGTACTAATCAGACACTTGTCTCGAGGGTCTTTGTTTAGGAGCATCGCAGATGTTCTTAATCAGTGAAGAACGTTGTCATCCCAGAATAATCTTTAAAGTCGGTGCGCTCTGTGAAAATTGATGATGTGGGATTTCTCCCTGATCGTCTGTATTTGTGTATCTTGCTAATTAGAGTTAAATCTGAATCCTGGTCAGAATCCCTCAGAGTATAACCACTTATGCTACAACTGCCAAATCATATAAAAACATTTTAAAGCCTACGCAACACGTCTCAAGCTGTGTAGTGTTTGTCTATAAAATGGCAGGCGCAGTCATCTGTGGAGCAGTCGAGGTCATAACAGTAGAATCTGTACATAATATATTTCTAGCGTTAACCTGTGTTAACTCACACGAGTCAGGTGCTGTGTGTGATCTGTTAGAATGTCCCTATAATTCATCTCGTCAGTCTTGATGTGGGGAGCAGCATATAGTTCTTGCGTTAGCTCCCTCCCTCTCATGTAGCGTCTCTCCATACGCAGTCATAATTACAAACCCTGTCATTTTTATAGAGTCGGGAGCTAAAACAAGCACCAGTGTAACGGCCTGTTTGGCCCAGAGTTGCTTTTTTTTCTCACTTGTGTTTTGAGAGGGAACAGGCCCAAAAATCACAGAATCACAGGCAAAGAGTCCAGATTTGTTCCCTGTCAACTAAAAATAAGCCCTGTGGAAGAATGCAGCACGGCGCAAAATCAACACGGGGCTGATTGAGACAGAGCGCTCTCAGGTCATCAGGGCTTTGAATGAGACTGGGGGAGACCAGACACACATCTCTCACACACACACACACACACACACACACACACACACACACACACACACACACACACACACACACACACACACAAAGCCTCACAGTCATCACGCACACCTTACTCACTCTCACACATGTGTGCATACTTATTACTTAATACTAACAATCATACATTGTCTCTGTCTAAAGACACACACACACACACACACACACACACACACACACACACCTCACAGTAATAATCAAAGCTGGCGGTGCCGCCAGCTCTCCCCAGTACACTGAGGTCAAGGCTGTCTCAGAGAGAGCTTCTCCACAGTGTGATAGTGTATGGAACCTGGCCAGGAGACACTGAGGCTGCCTGCCTCTGTTGCTGCTGCTGCTGCTGAGGGGACCTCAGATCTGCCTGAAGACTCCGTTATTATTACAACCATTCAGGGCTCATTTACAACAGGACCTCATGTTAGCTCTTTTCTGTGTGCCTGCTGTCTCTCGTGCTCACAGCTTTGTTTTCCTTCATTCGTTCATTTTTCGGCTTCTCGCTTCGGTTGTCCGTTTTGCGTTTAACCCCCCCCCCCACCTCAATTCCCCGTTGGTTTTTCTTTTAAACTGACGTCCGTTTCTAATTCCCCCTCTCTCGTTCTCAGCAGTAGTTTTTCCCATCCTTTCCCTCATGTTGACCTACTCAGACTATCACAGCCAGGGTCTGTAGTAAAACACCGCCTTTTAGTAGCACGATTGGACCTATTTTATAGTCTAACAGTATGCCTGGCGATCCCACTCCTGAGCCCTAACAAGCTGTGTGAGCGAGTATGAGGCTACTGGGGCCTAGTACACCCTCATTCTTTATTTGACTCTCTCTCTCTCTCTCTCTCTCTGTCTCACTCTCAATGAGAACGAGGCTTTTGGGGCCTGCGGCTGACATGCAGGGCCAGAATTTCTGAAGGGACAATGAGGTGAGACTTTGGGCTCACACTGACCATAGCCTCTTTAAGATGTCGCAAATTGGTTGTGGGTCTGGAGCGCTGTTGAGAATTTGATTGCATGATCACCTAACTCATAACAAGATAGTCACTGTACCTATCTGGCACAGTACCATTGCATACCGGACTATTTATTATTTTTCATAGTGAGTCACTGTGGTCAGCCTCACATAATTGGTACGGCTTTATTGGTATACATAAAACATTTAGTCCCTGTGATTAGTAAAGTTTATGAGAAACATGTATTTAGATCGAGGTTATCAGGCTGCTAGCAGGATTTAGGATTTTCTGTTTGTTTGTTTGTTTGTTTTACTTTAAAGTCATTAATCTATATTTTCCATAAGTCTAAACTCGTTCTTCTCCTGTAATTTCCTGCAAATTGTTTTGTTTTGTGCTTACTGTGCTGTACACCATCACTCAGTGGCATAACATCATGGTGATAGGCCCCGGTGCAAATATTGCACCGTGACGCACACAGTGACATGAGCGTGAGCACGCAAATAGCCTACATGTATCGTGGGACGGAGGATCACGTTTCAGCACGCAGATCAGCTACTTTCGTCATTTGTCCTAATGTTGCTGCTAAATAACACTTAAACTCACTGCCAGTCCGGGCAGGGGAGGAGGGGCTGCTTCAGCTGTGAGCAGATCTCAGGTTTTCTGCAGAGAAAATTGGATCGCCTTGGTTTTTTTTTTTTCTTCCTTCATGGGCCTCCACGGCGTGGAGCGCACCGGTTGCAACGTTTGCACGTTGATATTTACACCACTGACATCACTGATGACTGAGCATCTGTACAGTCTGTGAACATATCTATTTGGTCAAGGTGAGGGTAGGTCATTGTTTCAGCCCGAACTACTATTATCCTCACTATTTATTAATTAATTATTTTGGAAAGGCAGAAACCTCATACTCATACATGCAAGTCATTCAAACCTTTATCTAAAATGCATTTTTGATATCTTCAGGACTTTTATTAAAACAAATCCTTTATTGATAGTATCAAATAAAGATGGACAGGAAAGAGGGAGAGACATACAGCAAAGGTCTTCATGAACAGGACTTGAACACGCAACACGCAAGTCCAAAGCCTATAATATAGGCTGTGGCTCAGGAGGTAGAGCAGGTCGTCCAATGATCCGTGGGTCGGCGGTTCGAATCCCGGCTCCTCCTGTCCACATGTCGAAGTGTCCTCGGGCAAGACACTGAACCCTGCATTGCCTCCAATGAGTTGGTCGGTGTGAGCTTGCCACCATTGGTGTGTGAATGTGGGAAGTGAGGACACTGGCGTCGACTGTTCGCCGCTTCACCTCCCAATGTATGAAGGAATGAACCATTGTAAAGCACTTTGAGCACTTGGAAAAGCGCTATAAAAATGAAATTCATTATTATTATTTTTGCCACATATTATGTGGCATGTGCCTGGACCACTTGGCCAGCAGGCGCCCCCATTTTAACACTTTTAACACTATTAATACTTGAACATTTTTAGCACTTATAACGCAATTAATACTTTAACAATAACATTTCTCACTACTACTAGTGGCTATACCAACATAGTGAGCCCACGCTGTTATTGAGGAGGTTTTGAATCACGGTTAAAGGTGGTGTTTCCTTGTCTTTTAACTCCCTGGGTCAGACGGTAGCTTCCAAAAGCAAACAGCATTATTCAGGGTGTTTGGTTAGCACCGCTGTTCATCTCTATCCTGGCTGTAAGCAGTGGAAGCTCTGTAGGGAAAGCACGGCGGCTGTACTGCTGTGTACAGTACACTCCGACCGCAGCCACACAACCGAGACATAATTAAGCGCCATTTAGAAGGTTCCTACACACAAAGGATGGATGGAGTCCAATTCAGTTTTATTTGTCTGCTGCGATTACACACACTGAACAAAAACACACCACTTCGGTCGTAACAAGCCACGACACAAGCCAACGTTTTTAAAGTTCACACCTTTCCTTCCCTTCTGCCCTTCCTCCCTCCTCCTATCCTTTCTCACTCTCTCTTTCTCAACTCTACACTGCAGTGGTAGCCTTTGCGTGTTCGTGATCGCTGTCTTTTTTTATGGAGGGGGGGCTTAATTCCAGTAGTTGTGGATCAGCGGTGGGCTCGGTCGGCTTCCTGAGGTTTTGCGAGGAAATTCCAGCGCCGTGGGTCCGCTGACAGGATCTGTCCTCATCACAGCGCATGGTTCCAGGCTAGGAAAGACCCAGTGTCAGGGAGCCGTGAACTCTGTCCACCTCCCCTCCTCCCATCAACCCAGGGCAGCCTCCCTCCCTCCCTCTCTCCCTCTCTCCCTCTCTCCCTCTCTCCCTCTCTCTCTCTCTCTCTCTCTCTCACACACACTAAATTGCTCATACAGCTTAGCTTTATATGAATCATAGGATCATCACACGCTCATACAAGGTTGTTGCTTTTTTGTGCCACAGCCATTACATGCGTATACGTCCACCAAAGTGTGCACGTGTATGCACATACAGTACAGTTCTATACCTTCATACACGTGTATATATATATATTTTTTTTTTTATATATATATATGTGTGTGTGCATATATGTACTCTACTGTATGTGCATGCATATACAGTATGCACAAGCCCACAACTCACACATACAACACATTAAATGCATGCATGCAAACATAATCACAAATCCCCACCCAAATCCCTCCATGGGGGGCGGCTAGGTTTCCATTCAGGGCTCTTCTTGGGCTCTCTTGCCCCCATGGCACTTCCATATTACTGGTAAACCGAGCTGCACGCCTCCCTGCCTCACTGGTGAATGATAGCACCTGTCTTCTGCAACGAGACACTCACTGTTTCACTCCCCGTCTGAGGGGAGATTAGCCAACACCAATTGGCCTCTCAAAGATCATTTCACCTTCGAATTAGGCCTCCCTCAACCCCTCTCAGAGGAGAAATGTGTCGGGCAATAATCCCTTTAGGGCACTGGTAATGCACATTTGTGTAACAGAAGTGAATATGATATTGGTTCTGGTTAAGTACTGTACTCCAGGCCACCTAGAAACAGGGCCCTTCCTAATCCTAGCCAACTATAAATATTGGAAGCTGTGCTGCTTGATTGTTTTAATAGCAGCAGATGTGGCAATTAACACCACCTTATAAAGCCCACTTGTATATTTGTTTTACTGCTAACAAATGTTCCCACAAATATGACTTGATTGTGGGAATGAACATTAGTGAAATGGAGAGAGTTGATGTGAGAAGGTCTCAGTTTGGGCTTGTGTATACAATTAAGGGGTGTTCCCAATAGAGACTTGTCAAATAATGTCTCACTCCGTCTCTGTAACTATATTCAAGCTTCCAGCTATAATGTGTTACAGCAGAAATGTGAAATGCCCAGTTATGGAAATATTTCACAGGTCGGGCATTCATGTGAAAGTCTGTTATTTGGATTTCAGCTTTTTCATGGTTTGAATTTGTAAAGCCAGAGAAAGTTTGAAATGTGCGTCTGCTTGTCAGCTAGGACATAACAATAGCTCAGTTGTAAATGTTTTGTGGTTTTCACTGTGTTGTGTTGAGTTGTCATTTTGTGCGCAGAAGGGACAGTCTTTTTACATTTTACAAAATGGTAACAATAACATCAAGTTATTAGTAAATAGAACTGGTGAATTTTAGTGAATAAGTGATCCCTTATGGTCATTGAAACTGTTATAGCTATATTGAGTATAGCACTGCAAAAACAACACATACCACAGCTTATGCTGTATATATCATGTCAATTAAAATAAAACATTACAAAACATTTGTTTTATTCACAAAGACACAAACATACCACCTTACAACACACACACACACACACACACACACACACACACACACACACACACACACACACACACACAAGCACACCCCCACCCAACAGACACATCTGTACATACATTTCTCAATATATATGACTTATACAGTACGTATACACTGACCAAAATGTACCAGAGCCTACGTAAATACAGTAATGTGTAGCCTAATAGTTTGTTGTTCTGTGTGTTGATGTCCAGTATCAGGAGACATCAGGAGCGCAGAGCCATCCTGACTCCCATCCTGACAGACTTCTCTGTCAGAGTGACCGCTGCCCCGGCCATCATCTTCAGCAAGTCTGGGTCGCCTGACAATGCACAGGTCGAGGTCAGTATGTACTAAGTACTACTTTTTCTATTTAAGCTAGATTGTAATCTTTTTCTTAATACTATATAAGTATAAATACAATTATCCTCAAGAGTACCTAGCTATGCAGTTACTATAAAAACATAACGTAAAACGTAAAACAATTACATTCAAACTAGACATTTCTGCAGTCCATGGATTTTCTCATGGACATTGATATCAGCCTGTGAACATGTGAACCATTCTTTCTCCAATTTGTCCAGTATCCACACTGACCACTTGTGCCCTTTGAATAAAAAGTAAAAACCGCTAACTAACCATTACGGCCGTAACCCAGGCAAACCATTTCTCATAGGGAAATGCACGCTGATTATGTGAGACGTCAGATGCATTTAAGTTTTACATCTTAAACATGCAGCAACGTCCTCATTACAGAAAGCTTTCCTCCATCAGTCTGCCGCGTAATGGAGGCTTTTGACCCACAGAGTTCAAGCCTTTCTGCTTATACAGCTGACGGTTTCTGGCATGGCGCTCTGAGACTTCCTGCCTCTTTGATGCCTCATCCGTCCACGCTAACGTGCCCCATGACAATGCATAACAGCTAATCCATAGTTCGCACACTGACACACGCACGCACGCACGCATGCTGATTTGCAGCGTCCGAACAATTCAGAGAGAGAGTTACAACAACACCCAGAATGGGTCCAATGTAGAGGGACTTTCTGTGTGGAGTTTGCATGTTCTCCCCGTGTCCCCTAGGGTAGGTACCCTCACAAAAAACATGGAGTAATCCTAGTCTCTAAACCGCCTCCCCCTGGCCAGCCAGGGTGCCTGATGGTGGTGAAAGGAACTGGTTGGAATAACGTGTTCCCCTTCCACGCGTTACGTCCAACCAGGGAAACTCCCACCTGGTCAGTCTGTTGCTCTCCCTAGGGTGGCAGAGGGAGTGTAGATAATTGACACTGCGTGAAAAATGGGGTTACAAAATCATGGGATAAATTTAAAAAAAAAGGAAAAAAAGAATGGGATGTAGAAAATGCTCACCAGTGGACCGCATATTTAAAATAAGCTCATATCAATTGGTATTGGTATTAATTTCATTCACTCCTAACAAGCTACATAGATTTAAGATAGCATATAGACCGTTATTCATACTTATTACTTGGAAAGTATAATGTTTATGATAAGTCTTATTAAGATTTGTATAGCCTAAATGAACAAAATATGTTGTGTAGTGTAGTGTGTAGTGTTGTGTATATTGATTCATTAAGTGTTTGTGTAAATCTCAAAGTAGCAGTGAGTGATATCCTGTTAGATGTTAGCAGACTGGACCGCTGGTTGTGGGCGGAACCCTGGAGAGAATTGGACGAGAGGAGAGAAGGAAACAAGGGGGAAATGACACAGTGAGAGAAAAAGATGAGAATGACATCGGAGGTCACCCACAATGCTGCTGCTGTGTTGTGTGGTCCTTGCTCTCTGACTCAAATCTCTCTCTCTCTCTCAACTGTATTTTTTCCTCCCTTCACTTTCTACTCCCTCTCTAAGCCCTGTTTTATACACGCAACACATGACACATGAAAATAGCTACAACTACACGCTCACAACACATCGCATGACGACACAACACGTTGTGAGCTTGTAAACCTGCTTTATTGCAATTTGTGAAGATTTATTTTTAATCTTTAAACGTTTTCATCTAGAATGACATGCCCTCTGGACATTTTATTAACAAGAGAGCTATAACTGTAATGTTTTATATAATTGAAAAAGAATGTCAATAAATATATAGTTTAACCCATTTATAGCAGATCTACAAACAATAGCAGATCTACAAGCTCATAGCGCGCCACCGAGTGGCGCGCTACAAGATTGTAGGTCTGCTATTTTTGAAAAATCGTAAAAATGTGGTGCAAATCTTTGAATATATATTCTTTCAAAGTGAATGTTTTTAACTCGGGTCTAAATGGGTTAATGACATGCCTAACGCTTTCTCTGCACCAATCTCTCCTTCCTCAGTTAATTAGCTGGAAGCTCTGTGTGGAACTTGCATTCCACTAGGCCTCTAGTGATAAACCTGCCCATATTTGCATACTGGGCCCTGATTGGTGCCCCACAACTTCGGGGCAACGATATCCAATCACAAGCGAGCAGGGACAGACTAATCTTCCAAGGGCTTCTTTTGGTTTTTTGCACTAGGAGATTCGCCTTGTTTCCAGGCTATCACTTAATCCCAACCACCTCACCTCCATTCCTCCTCCGTTGGTCGGTCACTCTTCACTTCATATCTCTTTCACACACAATTTCCATCTTCTGCCTCCTCTCCCTGTCTAGGAGGTGGTGGTGTGTGGTCACTCTCTGGAGGTGAATGTGACCAGCAGTCTGGACTTCTATGTCAGTGTGGCCCAGGTTCAGCTCCTGCAGCAGCTGCTCAGGGACAACATGGTGGGAGCTGACACCCCCGAGAGCACTGCAGAGGTACGTACAGGAGACACACAGATACCACCGTCAATGCAGACACACATATTTAAGGCAATTTATTAGGTATACAACTGCTTGTCGATCATCATCATCGTGGGGCCGCCACTCCGTAATGTTACAATTTACAGTTTAAAGCGGAGGTTCAGTTACTGTACAACTAAACATTACGTGTGAGACATCTGAGAAATGGCCTCCAAACGGCGTAGTTGTGTAGAGTTTACAGAGAACGGTGTGATAAACATAGAAGCATCCAGTTAGCAGCAGTTCTGTGAGCCAGAACAAGTTGTCAATGAGAGAGGCCAGACTCTTTTAAACTAACCTGGAGACTTCATGTACACAAACAATTCAGTACAGCAGTGGTCTATGTTTGCATGTTTGTGTGTGTACAGTATATAGGAAAGGGGATTGGTTGTCTAATTCTAGGGCCCGCTGTGGTGTCTGTGAAGAACTTAACCCTGGGATCTAAAGAGCCATGTACAATGCAGAGGTATCTGGGTTGTAAGGCCAAATATCCTTATGTATATATCATATGGATATTATACATATGTATGTATCCTATGGATATATAGGTCCCTCTTGAAAATGAGATTCTGCATCTCAAGGGGCTGTCTCTTCAATATAAATCTGAAATCTATAAGGGAGTGACATAACCATAAACAAACCCGATAGGCCATACATAGGAATGTCACTATGACCCAGGCATAACCATAAATAAACCTGATAGGCGCAGCTGCAAGGAAACGAGGCAGTGCTGTGCTCGCCGTCTAGTAGTTCAGATATCCAGTTGTGTAGAACCACCTATCCAACCAATATGTCCATATATGGACATTTCAATATACAGGTATGTCATATAATGATGCCTTGGACAAGGACAGACATCTCCATATATGGGCACAAAAAGGACAGACAATCGGGAATGGGTACTCTGACAAAGCACTCCCTCCCTCTCTCCCTCACTGTCCTTCTCCCTCACTTCATATCTCTCCCCATCTCCCCATCTCCCTCTCTCCCTCACTGTCCTTCTCCCTCACTTCATATCACTCCCCCTCTCCTCGTCTCCCTCTCTCCCTCACTGTCCTTCTCCCTCACTTCATATCACTCCCCCTCTCCTCGTCTCCCTCTCTCCCTCACTGTCCTTCTCCCTCACTTCATATCACTCCCCCTCTCCTCGTCTCCCTCTCTCCCTCACTGTCCTTCTCCCTCACTTCATATCACTCCCCCTCTCCTCGTCTCCCTCTCTCCCTCACTGTCCTTCTCCCTCACTTCATATCACTCCCCCTCTCCTCGTCTCCCTCTCTCCCTCACTGTCCTTCTCCCTCACTTCATATCACTCCCCCTCTCCTCGTCTCCCTCTCTCCCTCACTGTCCTTCTCCCTCACTTCATATCACTCCCCCTCTCCTCGTCTCCCTCTCTCCCTCACTGTCCTTCTCCCTCACTTCATATCACTCCCCCTCTCCCCATCTCCCTCTCTCCCTCACTGTCCTTCTCCCTCACTTCATATCACTCCCCCTCTCCCCATCTCCCTTTCTCCCTCACTGTCCTTCTCCCTCACTTCATATCACTCCCCCTCTCCCCATCTCCCTTTCTCCCTCACTGTCCTTCTCCCTCACTTCATATCACTCCCCCTCTCCTCATCTCCCTTTCTCCCTCACTGTCCTTCTCCCTCACTTCATATCACTCCCCCTCTCCTCATCTCCCTTTCTCCCTCACTGTCCTTCTCCCTCACTTCCTATCACTCCCCCTCTCCCCATCTCCCTTTCTCCCTCACTGTCCTTCTCCCTCACTTCATATCACTCCCCCTCTCCCCATCTCCCTCTCTCCCAAATTGATTGAGCATCCCATCTCACTCCCATCTCCTTTCCCTCTCTCTTCCCTACAGTATGTCTATTTGGGCATAAAACATTTGCATTGCTGTCGGGAATCTCCATATGGGCATGTGACATCAGACATAAACATAAACTGTTGCTTAACAACACCGATTTATGCATTCCCCTTGCGTGGACTACGCGTGGCAAATGTCCAGTCCATTTACTGTATGGGAATGTCTGTGCGCCTGCCACACATTTATTATTATTATTTATTTTACTAGCACAGACAAGTGACAAGACGTTCAGTATATTGTAATGGTCTAACTCTGGCACCCACACAAATGGTTGCTCATAATAGAAAGTATTTACGTAGTGTGCACGCACGCACACACACGCGCACATGCACACGCACACAGTCTCACACACACACACACACACACACACACACACACACACCTCAGACAACACATCCTTTCATCCTTGATGACGTCCTTCATTTTGTCGTACATTCAGTTGGTGCCACAACTGAATGTACCTCCATGTGCTAATCATTTCACAGAACCGCATCAGTGACACACACACACACACACACACACACACACACACACACACCCTCTCTTCCATCATAGATCATGTCAGGGTTTTTTTATTTATTTTTTGGAACCTAACCATCTCCCACCACTATTTAGGGTGAATCTAACACATTTAAATATTTACTCGCACAGGACAAGCCGGTCTCTCTAATCTGGCCTTAGTTTACTGCTCTGTGCCGGGCTGTAGCTTTCAGAGCCCTTCCTATTGTTTACAGCACAGGGAGCTCCCAGGCGCCATTTGCCCTGTCTGACCGCTTAATAAAGCCTTCTAATGGAACACAATATAAAAATATTTACCAGCTGCGGTGGGGATGGGAGGCACAGTGTAGGAAAGGGATAGAGGACAGCGAAGAGGGTGGGGGGGGAATGGAAGAGGGAGAGATATTAAGTAAGATAAGAGAGTGATTGTACTGTCATCCACTCGCAGGAGCGCATGTGTCCACTGACGTGGTCAGCCTGCGTAAGAGCCAGGAAGAGACTGTTGTTGTCGTAGTTGCATAGTTGTCTCCTTAAGCGCCACACTTAGAAGAAAGATTAGATGGTTATAGCTCTGCATCTTTATTCTTGTTTCTGGTAACCAGTGCAGAAGATACACTGAGTCATGATGTTGAGCGATGTGTGCTATGCACACTTACCTCCTCTAAGTGTGCAGTGACGTGGTCAGACTGCATAAGAGACAGGAAGACACTGTAGTTGTTGCATAGCTGGCTCCTTAATCACTTGAACCCTACAGTATATCGTTCCTATTCTGGGAATGTCATAATAGGCAGACATACACACTCACAAGGCGTTGCATTGAGCTTGTAGATCGGCTATTTTCAGCAAAGAGATTTCTTGTAGAGGGGAAAAGGGAGTGGGCCAAGCATAGACGCCAGGGGGACCCCAGTCAATGAAGTATAAGGTGTTGTTTGGTTAAGATTTGCACTTATACAAAGGATTAGATGATCAGTATTAGCTCTACATCTTTACTCTGTTTCTGGTAACCGGTGGAGATACACTGAGACACGATGTGGAGCAATGTGTGGTATGTAAACTACTGCACCTCCTGCACACACAACAAGCAACACAAACGCAGGTTGTCGTCACCCAGCGGCACCTAGAGAGCATCAGCCCTCCCAGTCCAAAAGCCGCAACAGTGACACATTCAAACCACTACCATGTGTCACTATCAATTCCTTCGAATCTACTGTTCCATTGGGGGCTGTTGATGCACCACCATAGGAAATGAATGTGTTTGCTCTCTTGAGAGAGAGAGAGAGGCCGTGTCTGTTGACTGGGTGGGTAAGGGGAAGTGGGATTTTTTTTTCTTTTTTTGTTAGACAGTCAATCTTCAGGAGGTGCCTGACGTGCATCTGGTTCTGATCTGAGGTCGATCTCTGAGCCCTCACCCTGGCTTGTAATGATTCATGGCTTGATTCTGTTATGAGGCAGTGGACTGACGCAGAGAGTTCACCTGGGTTCAGGACCAAGAGCTGTGACTACCGTCAGCAGCTCTTTTGAGGGTCGCCTGGTCAGACAGGTGGCCGAGAACGAGCAAGGCTATTGGCTGATGATGAAACACTCCATCAGAGAGTTAATGGCGGAAATCCATCATCATTTTAATCATTCAAATTGAGGTAACGCAACAGTCACAGAGCCAACACTGACAATGGAAGCCATGAAGCTGGGTGAAACTTCTCTGTCACCTATAAGTCTGTAACTATGTATTTAGTATATTAATGGTGGTATAATTATACATAGTTATTCCAGTAACGCTGAGGTCAGTGACTTTGTGTTTTTCTGCAGCATTCAATATGACTGAAAACGCAGTCTGGCTTTGGGCTTTTTGGACTCCCTTTTTAAAACTATTTGACCATCCATCAAGCTGGATGTCGTAAGTCCTTTGGCAGACACATGTGTCCCGCGGCCCAGCCCTGGCCCTGGCCCCCGCATCCAGGAGGTCAGTGTGACTAAGACCCAGTCTGCTGTGCCATGTCCTGCTTTGTGCAAGCCTGAAGCCTCCATTCCACATGCTGCAGAGCCCTCTAGTGGGTTGTTGGAGTACTGCGTGGTCTGACTCCACAGCAGAGCGCAGCACACGCTCACTCCCAAAGGCTGTTTCTTCTCACTCGCAGTCCGCTCTGCCAACAGCCTGTCTACCCCCCACTAGCGCATTAGACACACTGCTGTCAAATAAAATCACTATCTGTGGCTGTTGACATTGTTTGGAATATGAGTTTGGAACAGGTAGTGGCTTTTTGATTGTGATCGAAGAGAACAATAGTATACAATAACACAACTCCCTGTCTGCCCTCCTGCTAAGGGAATACACGCAATCATCCAATAGTTCTACAGCCTTGCCAATGTCAATTCAGACGACCGTTTCAGAACCAGTGAGAAATTAGAACCAATCATAATAATCAAAAGTCCCCTTTCACCTGTTCCAATTTGGAAAAAAAGTGGAAGGGGTTTTGCTTTTGGACGGACTCAACATTACTCATGAGTCATGATGGTCTTTGTAGTTCTTCTCTGCAACCTGTTGAAAGGGTCTTACAACTCAGCCATCTGCTGCAGTGGAACTGTTTTGTTGTTGTGTTTCAACAAAGCATCTCTGCTGTGTCCTCAACAAGAACATAAATTAAACAACACTGCCCCCCCTCTGTCTCTCTTTCTTTCTTTCTTTCTTTCTTTCTTTCTTTCTTTCTTTCTTTCTTTCTTCTTCATATTCCAGATCCCTTTCTTTCATTCTTTTTTTTTCCTTTTTTCTAAAGTTTTGAGAACACGCTGTTTGCCTTGAACAGATTCTGCAGAATCCCGGGCACTGATTTCAAACAGTTCTCATCGTCCCACACAGCTGGCTTTTATTGTCTACGTTAATGAATTTGTTTTGTAGGGGCTTTTGGGTTCCTTGGCAGTGGCAAGGCGAGGCAGGCGCGTGGGCAATGTGTGGTAGTCTCACCAATGTGTGTGTGTGTGTGTGTGTGTGTGTGTGTGTGTGTGTGTGTGTGTGTGTGTGTGTGTGTACTGTGTTTGCGCGAGCACGCGCATGCGTGCGTGCGTGCATGAGTGTGTGAGGTGCATTTCTGGCGACAGAGCGCTGTGCTAAGAGAGTAGACATTTAGTGTCCATCATTGCATAGGGTGTGAGTGACCTTAGCCATGAGTTTGACATCTTACCCTCACATCTACAAGCAGTCTTGCCTTTTAGATTTCAGTTTCAGTTAATTTGATTTATTGTTCTATCATTTTAATTGTGTGCCCTGCTTCAGATGGATATGTGCTCGTATACCACAATTCTCTGTTTTTGTTGTGGTCTAATGCCATCAACTGCCGGATGCTAACTTTCATATGTTGAGCAATTTTCATAATTGGCATAATATCTGACCATACCATTAACAACCTATAAGGAGAAAACAATCAAAATTTCATCATGCTTTATGTAGCATGTGACATGTCAAACTAGGGGGTTTTCATGATGCTGATCCATGATCCATTCCAAGCATTAGTTCTGCACAAAATACACTCCTTAGGCTAAAACGGCCATAGCCGTATTCACAAATGTGATGATGTCAGCACATTTGGGTAGCGGCCATAAGTAGCTATGGCCGTTTATAGCGGAGTTTAGTGGGTTTTTTTTCCAAAACTAATGCTTGGAATGGATTCAGCATCATGAAAACCCCCTAGTTTGACACATCACATGCTACATAAAGCATGATGACATTTGGATTTTTTTGCCTTCTATAGGTTGTTAATGGTATGGTCACATATTATGCCAATTATTTCCGGGTTTACAATGGGGCTCTATGGGCTGGCAACTAGACTATCTTGTGAATGACCGGACATAAAATGCTATGGTATGGTGTAATAATTGCTTACCGATCAATACAATGTGAGATTGTGTACTCGTATCGCAGCTTTGTTTTTCCTCTCACTGTACAAATCACAGTATTATGATGGTTATCTCCATATTAGTCTCAGCGTGTTGCATTTTGTTTTCATCTCTGTGTTGTCCCGTTGATAGAGTGAGGCCAGGCTACAGATCAGGCAGCTTTCAGCAGCAGGAGGTCTTCGGGCCAGGAAGCTATGAATAGACCATAGGGACTTATCTCACTGCTCTGTCATCAGTACTGTTCCACACCAACACACACACACACACACACACACAGATACATAAAAGCATAACAAGCAGATACACTCACACATAACACATGCCGACACTAGTAATGCACAATACGCAGTACGCACTTGTGCTCGCATGGAGTAGCGCACACATATTATGCATAGACACACACACATGGTCCCCACATTCTCTGCATGGTAACTTTCCTTCGTTTGAAGTGGCAGCAGCCTTTCAGTTGGAAGCCAATACTGTAATGCTGCTTTATGACTGCACAGCTGACCTAGGAGAAGCTGCGTGCGTGCGTGTGTGGGTGTGTGTGTGCGTGCGTGCGTGCGTGCGTGCGTGACACGCCGATGACATGATTTCACGGGAGAATCTGAATGTCTGTTTCTCACCCATCGGCTACTGATCCGTACTGTACCAGTCTCTCTTCCTCTCTCTCTCTATTCACCATCTGAATGTTGAGAATTTTACAGTGGAAACTCTCTTCACTGGCATCGCCGCCTGCCAGTAAATGCCACAATGATAGACTCGCAAAGTACTATGTCAAAAATGTCCAGACGAACTGGTAAAACAATAACACTTGAAAGCAAAGGGAGCAGTTAAGAAATTGCTTTTTTATCTAAAAGTTGGCATCTCTCTCTTTCTTTCTTTCTTTCTTTCTTTCTTTCTTTCTTTCTTTCTTTCTTTCTTTCTTTCTTTCTTTCTTTCTTTCTTTCTTTCTTCCGTTCAGTCAGACCATGTGCTTGTAGGCTACCACAGTGTGAGAGGAAAATACCCTCTAGTGTAGGGGAAGTCCCACTCGGCTTTATCCTTCACCTCATCCTGGGATGATTACACGCATGGGAAACAGGGCTTTAGACTTCCTGACACACACACACACACACACACACACACACACACACACACACACACACACACACACACACACACACACACACACAGAGTGGCGTGTGCCGGGACCCCAGTTCAAGACATGGTATCAGGCGTCACAGGAACCTCTGAATCAGTGTTTGAGTAAACACACTCGTGGAGAACCTCTCTCTCATCCAATTGCTCTATCCCTGCCTGTTCTTCTTCACCTCCCCATCCTCGCATTGGATCAATGAATGTCTTCATTAGTTTTACACTCGACAGCCTGTGAACAGCTCCATGATCACACCATCCAACTGCTTCTCTTGTTTGCAATCTATAGCCCTGTCACCATTGTGTCCCTATTTTTTTGGACATTTAAAAAATGTTCAAGAAAAACTAAATCTGAAATGTGAGATCTACAAGATCCACAATGCATCGCTACTATTATATTTTTTTAATTGGGCTTAAGTGCTTATCCTCCCTCTCCAATTGCAGTCGTCTCTTCTCTATTCATCATACAGTCTATCTCTCTCTCTCTCTCTCTCTCTCTCTCTCTCTCTCTCTCTCTCTCTCTCTCTCTCTCTCTGTGGACTGGCACAGCCCCTGGTTGGAAAAGAGCACATCTTTCCAGAGCCGTTCAATTGGCTGGCCAGCTCTCAGTGGATGGGGCGGGTTGGGGGGGGGGGGTTCCTACACTGAGACAGATATAAGTTGACAGTCCGTAGATTATGATATTACTGTGATATTACCTCCTACAGTAGATGTCCGCCACGCAGCAACTGTGTAGGGGAGGCGGCCCATGGTCTCACGCAAGCCTGACTAAACACAGCACTTAGATGGTGTCACAAGTGGCACAGATTCCCAGCCAAGACGAGTGGATTTATGGCAGGGAGCAGCATATTGGTTGGTATTGGCTTTGGTGTGTATGTGGGTTTGGAGGACAGCTGTTTTAGGTATTAGTGGGGAGAAGGCCTCTTTACTGATGTCTGTGTTGTTTCATTTTTTGTGCTCCCACAGTGAAATGTAGTTTATCTTGCTTGGTTTTCAATTCAATTTAAAATCATTTTTTATTATACAGTCAAATCAAGTTTTCTCAAGTCACGTTACACATAGAGCAGCGACCCAACGTTCCATAGCAACTGTTTAGCAACAGTGGCAAAGGAAAACTCAGCTTTAATGTGAAGAAACCTCAAACAGAACCAGGCTCTGGGGTGGGCATCCATCTGCCTTGACCTAGTGGTGGGGAAGAGAGAGATATGCGAAGTTCAGTAGAGAAGACAACAATACCAATAATAGCAACTATATCTATATTGCAGTCCGCTGACATATTCATTGTTTTAACATAATGTATTGTGGAGGCCGGTGAAGAACTACTGTCAGAAGCTACAGTATAGTTAAGCTTCTGTCTGTACTCTTGACTCTTGAGATGGGTGCGGAAGTGTATTAGCCAATGAACAGATAGGCAGATGACCTTTAGTTCTAAAGATTTGGAATGCATCCAACAGTTTGATATGTACAAATGAAGAGTTTTCTGCACCTCCAGTGTCTCTCTGAAATGTTGCTACACATCACACTGTGGGAGCCTAGAAGCTCGCTGACCTATCCTGCTCTCCTCTACAACAATTCTGCTCTGGTCCACGTAGGAGTATTAGTTGGATGTCAAAAGCACAGAACACAGCTTATCTAAGCGGTGGTGTTGTTGACAAGCTTGGCTCAGTTAGCGACCCAGACCCTGGATCCATGTTCTGTGTATGTTTTAAAGTAAACCGTGTCCAACATTTCTCCTCTCTGTGATGAGTGTTTCATATTGTCTCGTAGCTGTTGGGCTCTGAAAGCTGGACTCTGGTGTCTATTCTTTACATCTGAGCTGTCCAGGACAGTGAGGTGTCAGAGGAGCTCTTGTGGACATTCCTGGCCCATGGACAGAATTAGAGCCACAGAGAGGCAGAAAAGCTGGGAGAAGCTTACAGAGCGTGAAAGAGGCCACAGAAAGAGAAGGAGAGAAGCATGGTGAATGCAGCGGTAAGAGGGGACAGCATGAGAGTGAATCGTGACATGACACCAGACAGAACAGAACATAGGAGAGCGAAACAAGGGCCAAGCTGATGGAGAGAAGGACAAAACGTGATGGAGTGAGACAAGGAGACAGAGCCATGACTGTTCTGTGTTTGCTTTGGGTCTCGGTTCGATCTCTAGTGTTCAGACTAAATGTGGGAGCCGAAGTCCCTCAGAGGTCAGCTCCAAACCATTCAACCTGCCTGTTGACCCAGGTCCCTTCTCAGCCAGCCACCCCCCCCCCCCCTCACACACACACACACCCCCTTCCATTCCCACTCATTTGCCATTATTTTCATTCACCCACTTGCTGCCGAGAGCAATAACAAATACGGCTCCCTGCGCGTCCATCTCCCTTTCCATTCTGGCTGGCCTGACATCTGTTAAGTAAGCACCACTGCTTCAGCTTATCTTAAACATACATATTTTTATAGCCAGCGTTCATCTCGCTCCCCTTCTCTTGTTATGAAACCATATCTTTTTTTTCTTGGTGCACACGGGGCTCACTGACCCCTCCTACGTGAATCAACTGCTAATTGACAGCCAGTCAAAACAACTCACCTTCCCAGAGCTGAGTGCCACAGAGCAGTTCAAACCCCCATACCTGCCCCTCCCTTCTCAAAGCATAAACCCTGGCACATTCTTAAATTGGCCCCCTCGGAAACTCAATCTATTTGAGATCAGTAGCAGCTGAATTGCCCGCCCGCACCCCCCCCCCCCCCCCATTCTCAAATCGGTTTTGTCGAAATTGGCGTGAAAACTCCAGATAAAATCACGGCGGTTAGAATTCTATTAGAGCGGGGAAACAAACGCCGCCTTTGAGAAGAAGGCAGCGGGCCCCCGCCATGAACCCTGGGATCGGGTGTCGGCTCAGGTGAGGAGGAGACGGGGTGCCCTCTCTCTCTCTCTCTCTCTCTCTCTCTCGGACTGCAGGGGAAATGGGGTCACGGACCCTGGGGACTAGTAAAAGCAGGGCACACCGGGCCAAGTAGTACAGACACACACATACCATCGCACTCTTTGGGACTGGTACTGAGGTTTTGTCTGAAAGAGAGGGAAAAGGTGAGAGTTTTTTGGCTCACACCTGTATAAGCAAGTTTCCACCTAGAATAACAGGTGATGAGGAGTATTATGTTCACCATCTGACTCAGATGGGGCACGGACGGTTTCTGTGTTTGTGTGTGTGTCTGACTATCTAGGTTTAGGAGACAGCTTTTCATACATGTTATACTAAACTACCCAGATGAGTGCTGTAATTATACAAATATACAGTGCGACCATATTAAATTAAGACATAAGATAATAATAATAATGTAACACTTGCAGACATGTAGGTAGGTATGCAGACTTACAGCGGTCACATCAGTGCAGTGTATTTTGCAGAAACATACAATCACGCAGTAACATTAGACTGAACTAGACAGCTCACTCACAGCTTATTATTTAGGTAATAGGCAATCTTAGGTAATGGCCATCGCTTTGTCCGAGTGCCATGGTCCAGCGTGACAGAATGGTTTGTTAGAAAACGAATTATAACAGAGCTGATCACATGAGATGTGCTCAGTTTCATGTGCATCTTGTGCATCTGTATGAACTAGTCCGATTTCAAACTATACTCACAACTCATATCTATGGATGTGTAAGCTCTCTGTGAGATGAGTGATGTTTTTGTCATTGCTTAAGGCCTGTGACTGTGGCCTTGTAACCTGATAAGAGGCATGTGAAACCTGAATTAGTCCGAGCCAATGACTGACATGCTCGTATAGGTGCCATATAACCGCTGGAGATATCTGGCTCAAAAACACCGCTCACATGTTTAGATACTCAAGAGGTGCGCTGGATTTTATACTTCACCTGTTTTAGTTTGCCTGCTCGAAGCTAATCCAGAGGCTCAGCTGGGCTCAGTTGTTCATGTCAAACGCAAATCATCAAGCACGCCACAAATATTTCTGACTTTTGTGTAAAATGCCAAATATATGCTTAAGATACAGTATTTAAGATGCAGTAGTTTAAAATGCATGAAGGACCTAGGTAATGCCGAACAACGTGGAAAAAGCATTATGCAAACATTAGATACAGTATGCAGCGAGGTCGTCCACCCTGTTTAACCTTAGTCCCAAATCCCAGTTTAGTCCTAACGTATTTCAAAGCTCTTGAATGAGCTTTTCATCCAACATGTCCTCTTGAACCCTGTTTGTCTGATATATTCAATGTGTTAGAAAATCTGAAGATCAGGTTCCTTTTCTTTTTCTTTTTTCGTAGTCTTACTAGGTTTTTCCTCTTCACAATTGGTCCACGTTCAGATTGAATCACCACCACTCGTTCTGTAGCCTTGCCCTTGGGTGTCCCGTGTCCCCCCCCCCCCTTATTGAGTTCCTCCCAGCCAACCTAGATCAGGGGACAGGAGGGTCTTGCATCATCCTCCTCTGAGGGGCCGACATGCAGCATTGGGAACCCTGGGAGCACATCCAGGGTTAAATTAAAGGACCATTACTTCAATTCTCCTCTTCTAATTTCAACTTCGTAAATAGACGAGGATTCCTCCCGCCTTCATGGCATAGTGAATTTGTGTGCGTATGCACAACGTTCACGTATGTACGAACTCCCACAGTTTCTTGTGATTTCACGTGTATGCAAGCTGGCCTACGACGCGCACGCAAGTGTGTCTTTGTACCGCCATGTGTGTATGTGCATGCATTTGCTCCCCAGGGTACAAGTTGATAGGAACCGCATCGCTCACAGTCCTCTGCAGGCCACCTGGGGCTCATATCCCCCTTTTCTTCCCCCATGTTCTCCCACTTCTCTCCTGCTCCCAGCAGCCCCCGTCTTCTCCCCTGCTCCCAGCAGCCCCCCGTCTCTCCCTGGGTCTTCTCCCCTGCTCCCAGCAGCCCCCCGTCTCTCCCTGGGTCTTCTTCCCTGCTCCCAGCAGCCCCTCGTCTCTCCCTGGGTCGTCGTTGTTTTCCCTGCCGTTGCTGTTTCCCTGTGACCCCGTAACTAAAGCAGAGAACACAGACATGGCGGTGTAGTGTAGAACACTGCATTCGTTAATGGAAGGCGTCTCTTCTCTTCCAGTTTGAAGAGCAGGGCTTCAATGTCTGCTCGGGAGGAAAAGGAGAGCCACGCTGAAGACCGTGCAGCTTGAAGGCTCTTCTATTGTCTTGTTGGTTGGAGGCACAAAGCCCAACTCTAATGACATTAAGTTGTGCAGCTTGTGTGGATGAACTGTAGGGCCAGACTGAAACATGAGCATCAGCCAGCTGCATACTTCCATGCTGCCACTTTGTGTATCGGGAGGTCATGTCTTGAGTCGTGGCATGTGTGTTTGCGACTGTGTTTGTGTTGATTTCTTGTGCCGTGCCGTGTGTGTGTGTGTGTGCTGTGTGTGTGATTTCTTGTGCGAGAGAGAGAGTGAGTGAGGGAGGGAGGGATAGTTGTGGTGCAGAGCCACTGTGCTTTACCCTCCAGACGTAAACATTGACTGAAGAGATGATGGGTCAGCGGTCTTGGCAAGTTGCTCATTTTCTGCACCATAGACTCCCACATAGATACTTATTTACAAGACACATAATAAACGCATAGACAAAAACACAGTTCCCCTCTTTCCTCTCACTGTCTGTTGCACACACTCTCCGCTCCTCACTCAGTCGCTCGCACACCCATGACCGCCAACATCAGCGCCATAGCCCACCTCACTCAGGGACCCTCGGCATGTATAAACACTGGAGCCTGAATATTAGATTAGAAAATTACCCCTGCACAAATCTCAAACCTAAATAGAGATGGTGATGGCTAATGAGAGCCAGTTGTTCTCTACTTCACTGCCTGGGAAAGGGAGGGGGGAGGCAGAGAGCAGGAGAGAGAGAGAGAGAGAGAGAGAGAGAGAGAGAGAGAGAGAATGCCTTATGATGATTCTGATACTGCAGAGGCTGGGATCACAGAAATTAAAGTGTGTGTCGTCGTCGTCGTCCCCCCCCCCCCCCCCCACACACACACACACACACACAATTCATTTTGCTTGCTCCGACTCTTCCTCCATTGCTTTTTGTATCTATTTCTCCCTCACCCTTCCTCCCCCACTCCTCTTCTCCATCTCACTCTATCTCACCATCACACCTCTATCCACATCTGGCCTTCATCTTCAGTTTAATCAATGTCACCAAACAATGTGAAATGTCAGGAATATGGTTTCTTCTGTATGGGAACATAAAGTACAGCACATATGGGGGTTGATGATAAAGGATTTTTGTATTTTTATAAAAGCCATCTATCCATTCATGGATACCATCTGTTTTGCCAAGTTCTGCTTGTTGACTCATGGTAACTTAATCATCAAAGTTTTCATATTTTTACAGTTCCTGTTTTGTTTATCGTGTGATTGATATCTTGTTTATCAGTAACGATGGAAGCTTTTGGAGATAAAGTCGGTTCGGCAGCATCTGATCCCAGCCAAGAGATTATGCTGGACCAGCGAGATGTTCTGTGTATCATTTCTAAAGGCTTACATCATGATGCTCCGCTCACTTTCCCTTCTCTGTTTGTTTTCACTAACACAGCCGTGGCGTTAATCTAGCAGTTCTGATATTTTCTGAATGTCTTCCTGCAGTGAGTCGTACGTCTTGCCCTGTCCTGCAGTACTCAAACACCCGCTGTATCATTGTAGAGATCCTGCATGTCCTCATGTTCACCCCAAAACTAACCTTTGGTTGGTGGATCCCAGATCAGGGTCTTGGTTTGGACCGGCTGTATTTGCTGTGGAAGATTGAAGCTGTAAGACCTCCAATGGTGGTGTCTGTCCACCCTCTTAAATCGTTGTGGATTGCCAAAGATTAGGAGCAGGGTATGGATGGTTTGGCGAGCTTCTCACAGGGCCTGGTGGCATGCTGGGAAGGCCTGGAACTTGAACTTGAGTGTGTTGAGCACCACATTGCAGCCTGCTGCATGTCAGAGCTCTCAAAGTGTACCCCGTTAACACTGAGCAGATTGCCATCTGCGCTGTTTTTGTGGCAAAATATTTGTAAGCAAACCAAGGGCCAAATACTTATGTCGGAGGGAACACATTTGATCGCCATTTAAGTTCTAAAAGGAAGGCCCTGGCTGTTTCATCTCCAGGAGCCAGTGTTTTGTTGTGCTCCCAGATGGAGCGCAGTGACTCACCCTGCACAGGGACAGGCTTTATCTTTGTCTCTGTATTCATGGTTTGTCCAAACCATGAATCCATGAGTCATGCAAATAACATTGTCCTGTTTTGTTAGGTGTGCCATTGGTTGGTTATTCCAGCCTATTATTACCTTACAGCCTGGCCTGCAGTCATACTGTTACAATCTGACTTCTCAAAATCATGAATTCATCCAAATCTTTATTTCTTCCTATCATCTCCGCTCCTCTCCGTTGGGTGGGAGGTGTTTCCGACTGGCCCACTGCTTTAGGAATGTCAACATATTTGAACTATTCCTGTCACCCGGATGTTTACTATCCCCCTGTCCATATAACGTAACATCAGGAGAACAAAAAGCCCCTGACACGAAAGGGAAACTAGTTGGCTGTTATTTATCCCATCCTGTCCTGAGAGAGAGAGAGAGAGAGAAAGAGAGATAGTACAGAGGGGTCTGTAATAAATGACGAGGGAGAGATGACCAGGCACAGTGCTGCATATTCCCCCGCATGTTCTGTGGAGGAACATGCCGTTGTGCCCTGAAGCAGTCGAACCGTTCGCCCACACTCTGTGCTCTGCGGTGGGAGCTCGTTAAAAAAAGCCCCCGCTCGCCTGTCCTGCGCTTTGGTGTGCGTCGTGTTTAAAGTACAGTTGACAGTGACTCCGAAGGGCTCGGCATCCATTTGTGAGCTCAGGGGTCGCGACCCTCCATTGGCGCTTTGTTGTGGTTCAGCCGAAGTGCATAGCAGGTTGCCTTTGTTATTGAAACAAAGTTCAATGTATTAAACGACTGCCTTTGATGCCTTGTTGCTTTGAGACCCGCCGTTAAGGCTTACAAAGAGAAGTGACTTCATATTATAAATGTCTCTCTCCCCCCTCCCCTCGCCAGAAAATAACAGAATGAATTGTGGTCTTTATGGCATTTGGTTAAGTATTATTGTTATTATTTTTGATGAAAATGAGGTATTGCCTTATTCTTACATCATAGGTCTGCCTTAGGCTTTATGGTTCCACTGAACAATAGAGCAGCACAGCGTGAGCTTAACCTGTAAACTCTGATATAGTCAAGATACAGGAGTTTATTACCATCCAGACAATCTTCAGACTAAGTAGCTCCACTGAGCAGGACCGGCAGAGAGATTTACTGTGTATGCTTCCATGCTGTTTAATTGGAAGTCTAGTTACAAGAACGCAGAAGGATTCAGATGAACGTAGTAAGAATTTTAAACTGACCTGACCTCACTTGCCAGGGCTGTTTTGTAATTTGTATGATTTACAATGCTTGCGGTTGTAATTTTCTATGATTTTGTCCCCCTATTTCATTCAAGCTCCTAATATTGGACAGTGGACACTGAAGTTAATTATTGTTCTGGATATTTTTAGTTCTTACTTTGATGATGTGGCTTGAGCAGGTGGACAGAGAGAGAGAGACATTTTTACCTACAGTAGGCCTACATAGAAGGAACAGAAAGTTTAGTGAAAATGCTCACAGGCCACATGGTCTTATTGCTGTCGTCTGCTCCTTGTCTCCTTGTCTGCTCCTTGTCATGACTCAGTTGTCATGAATCATTGTCTTCCTCGAGCCTTTAGCTCAGCATCCATGTACTTCTCTTAATGATGTAACCGCACTGACCTCTACCACTCAACACCGATGTCCCAGTTGTAATCCTCACCATTGCGTTGAACCTTTTCCGCAATTAGCGCTGTTGTCACTTCCTAATGATAACACCGGAGTGACCTTTACATGTAGCAGTACCGTCCTGTGATGTCACCACTAGACCTATTCTCACTCAGTAGGGATGTGCGGTGGGATGCTGCTTGAGCGCATGTGTGCGTGCACTCATACAATACATGTTCCATTAGCTCTAATTTGTTCCTCCTTTGTGTCCTTGAGCGATGCTTTGTGAGGCTGTTACTGTAGAATAAAACGAAAAAGACTCAAATAATGATGGCGTATGTTACTGTTATAGAAGTACACTTTTGGATTTGATGTCATCCAAGTGGGGTTTTTTTCTTCTAATACATCACGTCACTATAAGCTCAACAAAGCTACAACCCTTCAGTCTGAACTCTTGACTGTGTATATATATCCATTTTATTTTGTATAATTATACTCCCCTCACATTCTACCCATTTTGCCTACCATCCTAACACATCCGGATTTTCATATGTTTCCTGATCCCGGAACCTGAATTGTGACCTAATTGTGATTCAGCTGGAAACAATCAAGTTGAAAATGGGGTATTCAGATGTAGAAGTCATGTAGTCATATTCCACTGGCCAGCCAACACCGCAAACGGGTGGCATTTGGTTGATATGACATTTGCTTCCGCACATTATCCTAACTCCAAGCCAAGCTGTTATGAGTTACACTGACAGAAATAGGGGTCAGAAGTCGTGCAGATGCGCTCTGATGTGATTGGCACTTCGGAGACTCGTGGTTTCACACTTTGGGGATTTTCCTCCATTTTCCAGAATGTTCTGCCTAGCGACTCTGAGGGATGACCTCATGATTGGCCAATGGGGATTGGGTTGTGTGTGTGTGTGTGTGTGTGTGTGTGTGTGTGTGTGTGTGTGTGTGTGTGTGTGTGTGTGTGTGTGTGTGTGTGTGTGTGTGTGCGTGTGCGTGTAACTGTAACTGTGTGTGCACGTTTCGTGATCATGATCAAGTGTGTCCAGAGAGTGATTGCACTGGGATCTGGAAACAGCGCTTCAGTGCAGCCATTATATAATAATATAATAGAAAGTAATGGCTGGAAAGGGGGACTTCATCTGGGACCAAGCATGTAGCTCCTCCGATGTATGTTTATATTCCGAATGTATTGCCTTCTGTCAATGAATAAATTGGTTGAGAGCATAAACTATAGGATCACACGTGTGTGTGTGTGTGTGTGTGTGTGTGTGTGTGTGTGTGTGTGTGTGTGTGTGTGTGTGTGTGCGCGCGCATGCATGTGCGCATATACAGTATGTGCAAGTTAATTTCAATGAGTGGGATTTACTAGACTACACCAAAATCTTTCTCTAAGTGCTCAGAGACGTGCTCGCCTAACTTTTTATGTTGTCCCTTTTTCCTCTGTGCCCCCGATTGTGGTCCCCATTACCCCTCATTGCATGGCCACTTGTAAGAACCTCTATATATAGAACAAAAATGTGCTTTGGGGGCACTCTGTTAGTCATGGTTAAAGAGAATATGGGGTATTTGCTGTAATTGTAAATGCATGTGAAGAGGGACAGAGAGTGACAGATAGAGACTCTGGCGGTCTCCCCTGGCTCTGTCTTTCCCAGCAGCTGCACGGCTTATTTGTCCCTTCCGACGAGGAGCCACGCTCAAAGTGGATGTTTGCCTTTGCCGGATACCTTTTTTAAATACCTCCCTACCCTGATGCAAGTTTCACCCCCTTAACACAATACACATGGAGAAGGTCTAGGCCCTTTTCTACCTCTTTTCCCTTCCCTGTTACTTGGAAAATCTTACATTTCTACAGAAAAAGAAGTGCACACATCCTGTGCTCATTAGACCAGGGAGAGGAGAGGGATCTGGCACAGGGGCCGATCGTATGGAAGCCCTAAACATGGCCCGGCCCAGCAGAACTGAACAGAACAGAACAGGCAGGAAGGCAGGCATGCAGGGTTTTATATGTATCTTGTTCGTAGCCTTTGATGACACTGTTTAGAATAGGAAATATCTAATAAGTCAAGCATTCTGTCTAATGTGCTGCCAATCGCTTTAGTATTTGCCTGGAGGTCTTGAAACACTATCTCTGCCACAGCAATAATATACATTTAAAATTCTCAGGGAGTGAGAGAGAGTGAGAGAGAGTGAGAGAGAAAAAGAGAGAGAGAGAGAGAGAGAGAGAGAGAGAGAGAGAGAGAGAGAGAGAGAGAGAGAGGGGCAGCTGAGAGTACATGTTATAATAGGAACCATGTGCAGGTTGGTCAGAGCAGACGAGGGTGGGATAGGATGGGACACACGGCTGGTCTGTTGAGAATTCTTGCTCGCTCTCTCTCTCCCGCTCTCTCTCTCTCCCGCTCTCTCTCTCTCTCACTGTTTTTTAGATTAATCATAATCCCATTTTCAAGCACAGCAGTAGCTAATTAAAAGGGACGTCCCACCCATTAAACATGAGTGTTCACGGTGCTGCGAGAAACATGGGGGTGGCCTGGCCACTATAATGGGCTAATTGTATTGGACATGGTAGCGGGGAGACACTGATGAATTTGCCCCGAGTCCCTCTCATGACACACCTAACAAACCTTTAACAGGAATGGGAGTGTTTTTAATTGATGTGACCCAGTCGCTGGACAGACAGGCCTGGGAAAGGTCTTCACATTGGACACTGACTGCATCCCTCCATACTCACACTCTAGTCTGTAGTCATTCTTCTCTGTCTGTCCTCACTGAGCGTTGTAATGTTTTTACTGGGGAGGGGTACTGTACTGTACAGTATTGTTCTTTCTGCAGTGTTTACAAAGATTAAAGCAGGCAAATGTTTGCCTCGGGACAAATGTTGAAAAGTACATAGAAATGTGTTCCCTATTTTTTGCCGCTTCTGTTTATGCGTGTTTCCCTCACACGTGTCAGTTGTACATAAACACGGGCAGTGATTTATCATTTACTAGGTAGCATTTCGTTTTATATGTTTGTCTTGTTTTCCTGTCCCGTGGGAGCCCGTGAGAGTTCTTTCATGGTCCCGCTGAGGATGGCATGCCTTGGTAGCAGAGAAACGCTGCCTGTTTTGATTCTAAGCTTGAAACCCCGGCAACCTACGCGCATTGATTTACATCATCTGTCACTGAAAGCTTTTTATTGCCACAACGGCTGGAATTCTCCCGGCATCCGTTAACGTCGAAGCTCAGCATAAAATCCCGGCTGCTTAGTTCGTACACAATACCACAGTCACTGCACGAAACAATTCGATTTGCTGGGCTATAAGGCCCCCTTTTAAAAAAACACATTCCAATATTGTAAGAAGTGCAAAATGATTTTAAAACCACAGGAAAAGCCCCGGAGCATGCCTTTAATGTCTCTAACTGTGGCTATGCAATGCTCTGCTGCTTTGGTCAATTTGTCCATGGTTTCAATCAAGCAAGTTATTTGGATTGTGTCCTCTTGTAAAAGAGAGTATCCAAACAAGAAACTAAAGTCACCAAAGAACCTCTCAGTCCTTTTATTTGACGCTGTGATCCCCTTTCTGTAATGCTAACAAAGCATAAAGCATCTTGGTTTGTTTTCAGATAAAGCAATAATTTGTTTTCATGTAAATTGGATTCTCATGTTCGTCCTATTTATCAGGCTGTTGCACATGTTTTGAGGTGTTTGTGCAGTTTCTGAGGTTGCAGCTGCACTTGGGTGTGCGTGCATGTGCGCGTACTTGTGTCTGTGTGTGTGCATGCATACGTGTGTACAGTATGTGTATAAGACTGTGTTCCATGTTCCTGTGGCTGACAAAGGACTGTGTGCGCATGAATATGAAATGTGTGTTTTCTGCTGACTGGCTGATGAATTATGTCATTTTGACTGTTATACTTATAATACATGAATTCTACATGAATTTTGGGCCTTTATGAACATGGCTTTCATTTTAAAGTCAAGTGAATATAATAATATATGCATTTTTATTTACATTTGGGCCTTTATGACCATGGCTTTTAATGTCATACGTGAATATCTAAACAGTGTAATTGTTTGATAAATTTTACCGTCTGACTTCAGTGTGCTTCCTCCGTGTTTCCTCTCTTGAAGGTGCGTCGCCAGGAGCATCAGCATCTCAGCGGCCGTGACTCTGCAGCGGGGGGTGTGGACCCCTCATCCTCCCGCCACAGTGGCGCAGGAGGACGAGGGCAGGACAGCGGCTTTGGCAGCGACAGCGCCCGCATCCGCATCGTTCAGATTGAGCAGCAGAGTGGCGCCAGTCACCACCGCATCGCCAGGCCCTCTCGAAAGTCCACCATCACCAAGAACCTCAACTTCATCCCCTTCGACGTCTTCCTCACCGCCAGTAAGCTGTCTGTCATGGCCTACGCTTGCTCCAGCACTCCATCCAAGGCCCCAGGCTCCACAGACTCCCCCGTCACACCAGAGAAGAAGGAGACATCTGAGAAGGTAAATAATCAATATTCAATGTGAGAATTATTTTGTGAGACTTATTTTTTATTATTCACAGATTTTGTTATTTTGATAGATTGTACATTTGTCTGTATGTAATATTTCCTTGATTCGACTAAAGATAGGTGCAACAGCTTACATGGCTATAGTATACGGTACATGCATTACAGCGTCTCTGATCAGAGACTACAAACATGGTGATGGCAATTAAGTAATGAATGGCTAGAGATATTACACAGGTTGTCCACTGTGTCTGTCCCCAGACATCTTGGTGAATCTCTTGGCTAAACCAGGACATCAAAGCACATCAGAGGTAGCCTGGTAAACCACCCCGGTTGGGTGAATTCACATTTATCATGTGTCTTTGGCAGATCGGTCTGCGTGTGTGGAGCTGTGGGAGTTTTGCAGAAACCAAAAAGTGCAATTACTGTCTGTCAATCACAGATCCCTGAGTGCAGACACTGATTGGCTCTTCCACTATTTGGTTTCTGCAAAAACGCCCACACCCTGGTCGCAGAACGCGACTGGGGTGGTTTATTACCAGGCTACATCAGAGGTTGATGCATGCAAACAGTGGAGTACTGAGCGAAGCTACAGCAAGTATAAAACATTTTCACCCTCAGAGAACTTAATGGAGGGCTGTGGACAGTTCAGAAACGCACCACCACGTCACAATGGGGAATCCAAGCTAATAGACACTGCAGGCTTTGTATAATAATAGACATTGTTCTTGCATTAATATTAAAAGTAATAATAATAATAATAATTCAAATCTTGTTTGAAATGACCAAACCTATGATGTCACTGGTAGGCAATTTTCTGTACTGTCCACAGCCCTACTCTGAGACACAGAGTGGGTATATAGAAATGGTGCCATCTTATAATGAACATTAGTGAGGAGGACCAAGTATATTGTATGAAGATAGGTTGAAAATAGGTGAGGTGGTCCTTTATGATCTCCATTAAAATGTGTCCTCCCTGCTAGAGTTTTAACCGACAAAGTTGAAAGTGTCTCCCTTTATCTTCTCTAGATGGGGAAGAGTTCCCTGAACCAACCCGACGTCCCGACAGAGCCCCCCCCAACAGCGCGGGCCTCCCCAACACCAGACGCGGCGCCTTTAGCCCAGAGCTCCCTGGCGGCCCTGACTGCCGAGGACCTCCTCAACAGCAACACCACCTCCCTTCAGACGCAGCCGGCGTCCCCCCTGCTACGAGGCAGCCTGCTCTCCCTGGACGGCCTGCCCGTTCCCAGCCGCTCCTCGGCGCGCCAGGCCCTGGGCGTGACCGTCGTGAGGCAGCCAGGCAGGAGGGGCGCCGGCGACCTGCTGCTGGAGCCCCTCCTGTACCTGCAGGTGACGCAGCCCTCGGCCCTGCTCAGCTGCCACCACCGCAAGCAGAGGATGGAGCTGTCCGTGTTTGACGTGGTGCTGAAGGGAGTTGCCTCCGACTACAAGTGCCTTGGTGAGGGTTGAGGCCTATTCTTTACTCCAGTTTTAGGTGATGAGGTGACCACCGAAAAGGTGGTATGAATAGGCCTTTAGAGATAGGGGGATTAGATATGTTGTGTGGTGCGGTGATGTCCCTGGTAATTCCATTTTTTAAGAGATCTGTGGGAAAAAAGGTCTTACTCCATTTTCTCAATCTCCCCCCCCCTCCCCTTCCCCTTCTCCAGATCTAGGGAAGACTCTGCCAGAGTCTCTGGACTACAACGTGTTCTGGCTGCAGACGGTAGCAGGGGAGACTGACAGCAAGACAGGCATCCCCCCTCCTCTCCTCTGTCTGCAGATCAAAGACTTCCTCAACGGACCAGGTGGGACTCATCCGCACATACGTATACACACTCTCTCTCTGTCACACACACACATAAAAAGGAATCCAGACACACGTGCACACGCACTGTATATAAACACACTGCACAGTGTGGGGCACACATGAACGTGTACTTGCACAGTAAGATTTGCTGTTTTAGAGCATCCGTTTCACCTTTAATCTATGTCAGAGGAAATATCTACTGCTGGGAAGCAGCAAGTTAAGTACACATTCCGGGTGCATTCAAACACACACACACACACACACACACACACACACACACACACACACACACACACACACACACTACACACACACAGTCAAGCCAAGCCAACACAAAGCATACATTTCTGCTGTGTGTGCAGTTGATGAGCAGAGTGAGTGCGATCCACAGTAGGATTGCACTCATATCACTCGCTCTGCGTAGGAGGCCGCAAGCTCCTGTGGATCTGTGTGCGCGCGTGTGTGAGTGCGTGCGTGTTTCCGGAAGACATTTGCCTTTCACAGGGACCACTGTGGGTATTTTTAGAATGATATGAAATCCATATGAAGTCCATACATCAGATAGGGCTGTTGACCTTAGGGTGCGGTAGGTTGATGAGCTGCGCACAGCGGCATGCAGTGGGCGCCGTGTGGGCTTCTTCTTCAGAAGCCCTGGGAGTGTTCTGTGTGTAGGCGCAGGGCGGCCTTCACAGGTCACAGGGCAGCTTCCTGAGCCCAGCAGGATGCATGTTGAACATACGCACACAAACCATTGACTCACACAGTAATACATGCAGTCTCTTGCTCACTCTCTGGTATGCCCTCCCGCGCTCTCTCTCTCTCTCTCTCTACAAACACTCACGCAAGCACACAGAGCTGCAGGCCCGGTCCGTAGGTGTTTTTGATGATCACAGAGGGACTGAGTTGTAACCATGGCGCCCACGCGCATCACTTCCTGCTGTCAGTGGGAGAGAAAGACCCTGGGCTCCTCTGTCCACCTGGAATCACATAGTATTACAATACGGCACTGTGTCTACCACTGGCCTCACGCAGTCAATACTACCCTCTCTGCTCACGCCAAAGGACACTTTCATTTTACTACAAGGGGTTTTCATTAAAACCACACATTACTCTTGCGTCAGTGTTTCTGTACAAGCTCACACCGCAATGAATGGCGATGAATTTTAACAATTTTGTTTATATTAAATGTAAGGCTGTCAAAAAGAATGCGTTAATGGCATTAATCAATTGCGTTAATTAATTGCGTTAAAATATTTAACGCAATTAACGCATGTTAGTGTTCCCCCTAACATGCGCCCGTGCGCGCGGCTCAGGAACGTCCAGTGCATAACAAATCTGTCACTGTGTAGCACACAGTCATGATTGAACAACACCAGAGAGATAGCTTGTGTATTAGTTTGGTTGCAAAGTGGTTTGATTCTGTAACTCTGTTGCGTTACTTTGTCTGCCTAGCAAAGCCCCATTAGGCTACACTGCACACACACACACACACACACACACACGCACACACACACACACACACACACACACACACTACTAGTGTTAGCTATCAGCGCGCTGCAAGAATCACTCGGGTCCGTCGCAACTTGTGGACATTTTGAAAATGCCATTAATGTTTGTCCGGCTGGTTTCGTTTTGTCCTACGCGATTACGTGAATCAGCATGGCTGCGCCTGCAGTAGGCTATTACCAAAACAAACACATGGTACTTTTGTGTCGCACATGGAAAGCAACTGAAAACGACCATGGATATATTAAAGACAGTTCCCCTGTGCTGCTGTGCACAGCGGAGATAATGCACAACTCCAGGTACGAACCAAAACACTGACTGAAGCTGATTCACGACTAACTATCTCCAGATTAGTCCTGCAGTCCCGCAATGAAGGAGAGACAATCTCGCCTCTCACTACAGTCCACTACAATGCCATTCTAGCCTTAAAACCTACATTTATATGTTATTCAATAATTACTTTAGCGCAAAATATAGGCTTTTCTAAACCAAGCCCTGTTTCCAAAAATGCTTATGTGCCATTATTGTATTTTGTGAATTTCAATTAACTATAGTCTACAGTTTAACCCATTGCTTCTCAGCTAATTTAATTTCAAGGACCCCCAAATTAAATTGATAGAAAGTAGCCTAGGCCATTTTATTATGATTTTCATCTCTGGACTGGGACCCCAGTCTCCATTCATCCATCCATCCATCTTCAACCGCTTATCCCTAGTCGGGTCGCGGGGGCAACAGCTCCACCAGAGTGTTCCAGACTTCCCTCTCCAGAGCAACATTAGTGACTTCCTCCTGGGGGACCGCAGTCTACATGGCCAAAAGCCAGTGTTGATTTAACTCAAAGTGTAGGCTAGGCCTACAAATGCTCACATCACATCATGTCTATACTAAATGCATTAGAAAACAAAAAACATTCAAAAACGAATGTATATCCGCTTTCTGTCATTTATATTTCCATTTCCACAACAATAAACAGGAAAACATGGCATATTTTGGACATAGTTCGAATGGTGATTAATCATGATTAAATTAATTTTGAAGCTGTGATTAATCTGATT
>NC_139698.1:32005779-32023279 GCF_964188405.1 Protomyctophum parallelum
CATTTTCAGAAATGTACACGCTTTTTTTTCATTTTTTTTTTTAACAGGCTCACAAAGCGGCGCAATGCAACGCGCTCTGATCTTTCGCTGCTCATTGTACAACAACATATATACAGTATGGGGCTTAAGTGGTTAGACATGGGAGGACAGTTACCTGGTGTCACTGAGCTGTATCGGTAGCAGTGCTGCCAGGTGGGATTCTGACAGGTTAAGCAGGTAATAAACCCCCTGCAGACAGACTGGAGCAGGCCAGGGAGGAGGGGCGACATGGGAGCACGGCCCATAATCAGGACCAGGTCCCTTCGCTGTGAGATCCGGGCAGGGAAGACCCCGGCCACGGCCGTGGTGCTGGTCCGCTCTATAACGCAGATCAGGAACAGCTTTACCTGATTAAGGGGACTCAGAGGAGGGAGGGAGGGGAGCGAAGGGGAGTTGAACGAAGGGAGGAAAAGGTGGAGTAATAATGACAGTGCTGAGCAAAGCGGTGGCACCCGGGCTTTATATGTCACCAACACTGGATAATATCTCCTGTTGACAAGACAACTGGAAATGATATCATATTCCACATCCTTCCTCGAACACTCCTACAGTACTTACTGTAGTAGATAATTTGCTCCATGCCTCGCACCAGTGGTAGAAAGTACTTGTGAGGTACTTTTACTTTACTGTAGTATATGTCCAAATTTCAATACTTACTTAATTCTACTCCTCTACATCTCAGAGGCAATATTAAATTTTTTACTCCATTATTTGAAAACTCGAGCTTTGTAGATTATAAAAAAACATACATTTACCACTTCAGCCCTATTTAAACTTTGGCTATTTGAAGATGGCCCATCTACAAACTCACAGCAGGTTGTAGATCTGCTATTTTAATCTAAAGCTTCCGGATCAGAGGACAAACGAAAAAAATATGATCACATATAGTATCATTTTTCTCTGCTTTCTGTTCCCAGTTATATTCTATTCAACTGCCCAATAACTAAAGAATGGAACATCACGGTAACACAACTTTGTTTCCCGATGAAAGTAGAGAGACTCTTCTTTCTTTTTAGATATTTGGTGTTTACATACTGTAGTCATAGAACAAAATATTCTGTGGGTCTTGAAAGATTAGTAAACACACTGGCAAGAACTGGAGACTGTTCTAGAGAAATTCCGGGCAGTTGATATACATCTTAGACATATGATACCATATTTTGTAGTCTTTCTGGATTGCAGTATTGATACTTTTTTCCACCACTGCCACTCACTTCCACTCTGTTGAAATACACAGCTTTTTCAAGGCTGGCTGTGTGCGTGTGTGTGTGTGCGTGTGTGCGTGTCTGTGGGCGCTATTGAGGGAAAGTGTGCGTGAAAGGTGCTCATGCATGTGTGCCTGCCTGCATTTCTTGGCAGCGTTCCCGTTCATGTTATCCAGCGCTCATACAGTACCTGTGAAGGAGACAGGCTGCTTAGAGCCCCCCTGAACACTGACGCCTTGAAGAGACCATGAAAAACAGCTGCACTTGTTTTCGGGGGCTTTCAGCAGCTTCCTGCTCCCATCGTCATGACCAAGTGGAAAAATAGGATAATGGAAGTGGTGTAAAACGGCATTGAGTTAATTCATCTGTCTGTGTAAATTCCAGTCAAGTGTTTGAAGGCCAGAATAGAGAGGCAGGATATAGAGACAGAGATACGGAGAGATGAGAGATTTCAGGGTTTATATGGTTGGCATGGAGAAAAGATTCTATTAAGCTATTCCACACTGTCACGTTAGAATGTTACATTGAGACAGACAGAAATTGTGTGTGTGTGTGTGTGTGTGTGTGTGTGTGTGTGTGTGTGTGTGTGTGTGTGTGTGTGTGTGTGTGTGTGTGTGTGTGTGTGTGTGTGTGTGTGTGTGTGTGTGTGTGTGTGTGTGTGTGTGTGTGTGTGTGTGTGTGTGCACGTGCGCGCATGTGCATGTCAGAAGACACAAAGTGATATCAGTGAAAACAGACCCAGCTGTGATTTAACAGGTCTTTGCATGCAAAGCTCAGTGATTAGATGGAGAGAGAGAAGAGTTCAAATAGTGGCTTATGAGACGTGGTACAATGCAGCATCTCATGGATTAGATAACATAAGATCTGCCGGTTGAGTGGAGCACTGGAAGCCATCTTCGGTCCGCCTTGAAGGGGTGCACCATGTTTATACAGGCTATCAGTAGTACAGTATGTCTCGATGACGGTATAGGCCCCAGGCTGACAGTTAATTTATTCAGTTTGGTTCCTGCTTTGAAATAGTTTAAGAGCCCCTGGTTTCACCCTGACAAGGGCTAAATAGTCTGTCAGCACTATATGGCCAATCATAAAAATGGATAATAGATTTCTGTCCCATTCATGAATGGAAGGTATGCAAAACTTGGAACATGCATACACACACATGCATCCATACTCATAGAGTTCTAGAGAAGGAATAGCTAATAAGCTATAAGTTAAGTGTACATCTTAATGTGCTACAGTATATTACCCCACAGTGAGGTAATATTGTTCTGGAGCTGTAAAATCATGTTTTTATCACCTGCCAAAATACCTTTCCTCTCCCTTTCCTGTCCTATATTCTCCTTAACTCTCCACTTCATAAACACAAGTAATTGTATGCATAGGAGATACTCCCATCCTTTATGGAGACCTGGACTATAAAACATATTACTAGCTTGTTAATAAATATTGTGATATTCTTTTTCACCTTTCTCTAACGTGATATAAAATGTATATCACGTTAAAGAACATACTATGTTAAATACACTCAAAACCCCAAAAGCAGCCCTATACTACTATTTATGAGGTAACATATTATTCTGTAGCATCACTTTAGTTAGAGGATTCGTCCTCAGGAAGCCCGCTGAGTGTATGCTGACTGAGCCATTGGCTGGGAGCTGCCTCTCCTTATTCATACTGACACAGCTAACTCTTTCTGGATGGAAATACCTTGCATCGCCAGCGACCTTTATTATCCATTATCAGTGATACATGATGATAAGTTGACACCGGCTGCTGATTTAATATTATTTGGTAATACTTGTACGGTGGATATATATGTGGGGCGACACATCAGGGGAGTTACGTTAACTTGTCATAAAGCTTCTCTGTCAACACCATTGTGAGCACGGAATTGTAACATCGTTTCATTCTGTCTCTCTCTCTCTCTCTCTCTCTACCCCTCCCCCCTCCCATTTCCTCCAATCCCTTCCCTTCCTCCTTCGCTCCGTGTCCATGCCTCCACAGCTGAACTGAATGTTGAGCTATCACGTCCCCTCAAGATCAACCCCACGCTGGCCAAGCTGGAGCAGGCTAAGTCCTACCTGAGGAAAGTCCTACCAGAACACATGCTGCACGACTCCTCCAGTAAATCAGCCTCTGCCTGCTCCTCCCCTCACTCCTCTCCCGCCAAGGCGCCCCCCGCCTCGGGAGCACCTCCCAGCAGGACCTCCCCCTCACACCCCGCGTCAGCCCGGCACCATGAGGCCTCAGCCCTGGACCACGCCAGCAGCAGCCTCAGGGCGTTGGCCCAGTCCTTCCACAAGATGTCCCTCCGCACTGAGCAGTTGATGGTCGTCATGGAGACGGAGGCTCATCCCATGAGGCCCAGTGTGGCGGTGTCGGTGTCGGCCATGACGGGCAGTCTGAACATGAAGCTTGGCCCCAGGATGGAAGGTGAATGTTAAACACCATGGCTTTTTTTTGTTCCTAACGTACAATGTTATTATGGCATATTATGTGAAATTGCAGTTATTGTAGAATTTATTTTGAAGCATGAACCATAGTGCAGTAGTCTCATGCCGCCTTCGCTGTGCCCTATTCGGACTCGCAGTACTAATTTATCCTCCTCAAGACCTTTTTAAGTTCTTCAAACAACAAGTGTGTCAGTGACAGGTTTTTTTTTACTCTCAAGTTTGAATAGAAACACTAAACCTATAGTTGTCATTGTCTTAACCAACAAGAAAAGCCGTCCACTTACAGCTAACGTCAATGTGGTATCACCTGAGAAGTCACCCTAATTTATCCTCCTCAAGACCTTTTTAAGTTCTTCAAACACCAAGTTACAAGTGTGTCAGTGACAGTTTTTTTTTACTCTCAAGTTTGAATTGAAACACAAAACCTATGGTTGTCATTGTCTTAACCAACAAGAAAAGCCGTCCACTTACAGCTAACGTCAATGTGGTATCACCTGAGAAGTCACCCTAGTCCCATAATGTGACCTGGTAAGCCCTCGTTTGTTTTCTGAACTCCACCAGGAAACCATATATCCCTGTTGTCTAGCCCTCTGAGGCATACCTCAGGTCGCATGGCCTCCTAGGCTTAAGTCAGCCAGAAACATCTTTCTGTGGTTAGAACCACTACAAAGCCTCCACGTCTGAGGAAATGACCCATGTTGCATCACTGTCATTCACCCAGCACCTAGCTCACCACGCAACCCAGCAGGAATGGCCACAGCCCTCTAGGAAATTCTATAGAATTACAGTTGTGCCCTAGCTCAGAGAGAAACGTATTTTTTTTGGAGTTCCATTTTTTATGCACTGGGATAAAAGTTTATTAGCAACAAAAAATAATTTTTTTGAAATGTTGGTTAGCAGTTTTGTTGCTCTTTCCAAATGTGTGGTTGTGTTGCATTTGCAGTTTGCTGGTCTCAGTGAATTATTTTACTTTTTAAAAGCTCTGTATTACAATATAATAGTGCTATACAGTGCAGGTATAACAGTGTTCGGTACATAAATTACACGTTCGGGTGGGTCGCCAATTTCATCCAATCAGGAGAGAGAACCCATTTACAGTATAGTGTTCCAATTTCAATTGTGTCTCATCACTTCCAATTTCATTTCGTCCTGTATAGGAGTTCTCTCTCCTGATCGGACGAAAGTGGTATACCAACCTGAAAATGTATATTCTAAAGATCTGGAGAGATTGCTTTGGGTATAGAGCTGTTTAACACCGATTTTAACAAAGAAATAACACTTATACCCCCTTTAAATGATTATTTTTAAAACAATTGATAATATTCAATATTAATATTCAATATTCAATATTCAATATTCAATATTCAATATTAATATTCAATATTGCCCAATATTAACAAGATTGGGCAAAATCTAGGGTTTGTTTAATTTCAGACAAAGTTCACAGATACATTGGTTTGCCAGCTTTTAAAGGTCTCACCTTGCTCACAGAGACTACACTGCTCTGGTTTAAACTGGATTATGCAGAACTGCATTTTGGCCAACAGGCTGACATATAGAATTATAGAGAGGTCAAAATGTATTATGACTCTAATTTACCTTTTCCCCCCTAGACTATACTAATGTTCCCTCTCTTTTGGTCTCTGTCTCTGATGCTTAGTCAGCCCGCACGCACGCACACACACAGTGTTAGATGAATGTGCTATTTATTTGTTTCTATAGAATTTGTCAAGGTTACGTACGTTGATAGTGAGAGAAGTTGCCAGCATAAAAAAGCCAGCTAACATCAGTTCTAATATCACGTCTAATATTGCTGCTTTGCATGCACGTTAGCTAAGCTCTCCTCAGCCAAAAACAAGGAGAGCTGTCCCTAAACTGTAAAGTGAGAAGTCCTGCTTGGTCTTGGTCTTGGGTGTGTGTGTGTGTGTGTGTGTGTGTGTGTGTGTGTGTGTGTGTGTGTGTGTGTGTGTGTGTGTGTGTGTGTGTGCGTGTGCGTGTGCGTGTGCGTGTGCGCGTGCGCGTGTGCGTGTGCGTGCGCATGTGATGTTGAAGTTGATATCGGGAACAAAGCCCAGCCCTTCATCGACAGCTGCTGTTACTATATTGTTGCCCTGTTCATTCCATATCCAGTGGTTGTTGGGTTTGTCTCTCTTTGGAACGTATTGATAGATTTCACCGTGCACGGAGAAGGACAGTTAAGAGGCAAGGGGATTAGAGCCCAACCAATTCCAGACCACCAATCACTGATGTTTTGACCGATATTTTATCCTTCTATGGCACAATGCCACAAAATTGCTGTGCGTTTCTGTGTGTGTAGTACGTACTGTATCTTGAGAACTGCCCGACCGATCGACTTGGAAGTGGGGTTGGATCAGCACTCAGATGGGATTACTATATCTGTATGGGCATACAAGAGACACAGGCAGAAAGACAGACGTCTCCATTATGGATATAAAAGGGACACAGGCAGAAACACAGACGTCTCCATAATGGATATATTAAAGGGACACAGGCAGAAACACAGACGTCTCCATAATGGATATATTAAAGGGACACAGACGTCTTTATAATGGATATAAAAGGAAACAGACAGACGGTTGTAATGGTTATTGCATAACCTGGGGGGCATGTGTTCACAACAGGAATCTTTCCCAACTTGCATCGTTCCCGAGTAGGCTGGTGCCCAACGTGCACGCAAATACATGAATAACTATAGAAGAAGTGATCCTCGGTGCCCAGGTCTCCACCAGGATTGATATTTGGATAAAATCTGAAGGACTAATATAAAAATGTGTTGCACATAAATGGGCCTCTTGATGGCGCTTGAAAAGGCAAAATTGAAAAATGGCGTTTTTTCCTTTCCACTATAGGGAATGTGCATACAAAGTTTGACGCAGATCGGTGCAGCTATATGTAAATATAAAATGTGACTCTGCCTGTTATAGTGGCTGATTTGAAAAATGTGAAGTGACATTTCTTCTTTCCTCAGTCTAGTGGGAATATGCTGCACAGTTTCACCACAGTCGGACACTGCGTTGATGATTTGCTGCATTTTGTACAAAACGGGCCACTCCTGAAAACTTTGGAAGCCAGTCTTAGCCAATCAGGATGGAATATGAAAAATGAAACAAACCCATCTTGATCACATGACTATAGAGATCATGTGTACCGATTTGCGTGAAATTTGGATAAATGCTGAAGGAGTAATATAAACAAATGTGTTTTACATTATGTGGGCCTCCTGGTGGCGCTATAAAGAGCAGATGTGAAAGGTTTGACCTTGACCTCTAGGGAGTGTTGCATACAAGGATTTACACAGATCGGTGCAGTTATAGGTAAAAACACAAATCAGCCAGTTATAGCGCCACCATGAGGCTGAGTTGAAAGTTTTCAAGTGGCATTTCTTCCTCGGCCTAGTGGGAATATGAGTGCACAATTTCAAATCACACAAGGTGTTCATGATTTGCATTCGCAATTTAGCATTTTGTTCGAAACTGAGCATGAACCTGCGAACTTTGGAAGCCAATCTTAGCCAATCAGGATGGAAAAATCTGAATGACCCGTTTCGTTTAATGGCTATAGAGAGACTGTATACCAATTAGTGTACCAATTTGCGTATTATTATTATTACATATGAACTGAACCGTGTGTGTGTGTGTGTGTGTGTGTGTGTGTGTGTGTGTGTGTGTGTGTGTGTGTGTGTGTGTGTGTGTGTGTGTGTGTGTGTGTGTGTGTGTGTGTGTGTGTGTGTGTATAGTATATATATCAAATTATAAATGTTTTTAAAGGTTAAAAACATGCCGATACTGATGTTGTCAAAACAGTCAACTAATGGCTGATATATCAGCTGAAGCTATATACTGTACTGGTCAGGCTCTATGGGGGATGACATGCAACATGCACCTACTGTATATAGGCCTACTGTACTGGTCAGACTCTATGGGGGATGACATGCAACATGCACCTACTGTATATAGGCCTACTGTACTGGTCAGACTCTATGGGGGATGACATGCAACATGCACCTATATACTGTACTGGTCAGGCTCTATGGGGGATGACATGCAACATGCACCTATATACTGTACTGGTCAGACTCTATGGGGGATGACATCTCTGACAAGCAGCATGTTAACCATCCACCCTGACCTCACATGTACTGTAAGCGAGCTCAGCTACAGAGCAGACTCAGTGCTCAGAGAGGGAACGGGACATAACTGGATCTGGCCTCCTTAAGTGCCTGCATCTGTTTTACAGATGTTGTTATATAGGGTTACTTCAGATAAAATGATTGTCGAAATTTTTAATTAAAACCTCAAACAATTTGCACTTTGTTTACTCGAATCTGCATAACTGCACGGTGAGACAATACTCAGCGCGGCTGCCCCGTGCTGATTTTCACCAGCGTTGCCGCTTTCATCTAGGATTGATGTGTTGACTCTGATAAACAGAGTTGGAAGCGGCGGGCCATGCGACGCAATGGAAAAAACAAAAACAAATACGAGTTTAGAGACTATTGTGCTCGTATGAAAGCTAATCCCCTCAGTCTGCCGCCCAGCAACCACAGCTCCCCCTTTCACTTTAGGATGACTATTTTTAGCCATGCATTGCACATTGTACACCTTTTGAATATAGTGATCCTTCACAGATCCTTTTTGTTTACAATAAACACAGAAAACTTATAGATTACAGCTCAGTGATTGCATTTTTACATGGATATTGTTTTCCCTGTGACTGCCAGAAAATTGAAACAGAGCAGCTCCGCTGTACTGAGGACATTACAACATGCTCCAACCCAAACCCACTGTACTGAGGACATTACAACATGCTCCAACCCAAATAAAGATGTTGGGATCAGCAGCGTTGGTGTTTATAGAGTTCCACTCTGAGTTCTTTGAACCACCGATCATTGTTACTGCAAAAAGAACACAACAATGACAACAACGTTGAACCAGTACTTCTGAACATCATTTGTACTGAACATCATTTATACTTGTGAATATAATCTGGTCACTCTATCCCACTCTTTCCGTGGTTTAAATGTATCAGTCATCACAACTGATTTCAGTCATTTGGATTCCTATAGAGACCAACCTGTCTTACTCTTGGCTTTCTCTAAAGAAAGTACAGTACTTACTTCATCTATACATACTGTACGTAGGCTACTAGCTGACAAAGTGCATGTCGTTATCGCGCCTTGTGAGCTTATACTGTAGATTGGATTTTCGGTGTGCAGCACGGCACGCAACTGAGTAAGCATAACCCATAACTCATGTAGGCAAGTCCTACTACAGTAATAATATATACACTTATAGATACATTATCTATTATTATTTATCTATTATTTTAAGATGAAAGAGTATTTGAATTGGTCAAACTAATAATGTTAAGAATCACTTCCATAACTGGTTGGCTGTACGTAGAACAGCACAAACATATAATGTTTACCGATATCGGGACCTGGCCTAACAGAACAAGTTTTGTTGTTTTAATCCTTGAATCTCTTTCTCTCACTTGATCGAGGCACTACACAATGTAACTGTTGTAAATGTAATGGTAAAAGGGAATATCTGCACTATATAAATATAAAGTTTGAGTATGTTTTTTTCATAAAATCACATGCACCTAGAGAAACTAACGTGTTTGGGCACGCAGGCCTTCCTCAGCGTTTCAAACATTATAGCAAAGTTAATGGTGTCATAATTTGCAGCAGCACTATACAGTATTTGATTAATGGGTTCATTCAGCTGCCCTTGCTTAGATAATTTTTGATACATTTTTAAATACGTTGAAGGGTTATAAATAAATACATATTGTGGCGCATTCATGGAAAGTAAGTAAGTAGCCTTGCGGCCCATAGGGCAGGATCCTATCTCCTGTTTCTGTAGCATGAGGCAGCTTGATGTACAAGTACACCCCCTGGACATGACGCTAGTATGTCGCAGGGACTTACCCCCAATCCAACCCTTGATTCTGAGTGTCAAGCAGGGAGGGTCCCATTTTTAGAGCCTTTGGTATGACCCTGCCTGGGATCGAACCCGACCTCCCAGTCTCAGTGCGGACATTCTAACCTCAAGGCCACTGAGCTTGTTCATGGAAAGCATCCTTATATTTCTTTTGATCGACAAGTGTAAATTATAAGTTCATAGCCGGAATAGAACACATATTCCCATGGAAAGTATGGAAAGTTCACACAACGCAGAATGTCCTCCTGAAACATTATTTTTATTGGGACAAATGTGTCTCTCTGTCAACAGAATAGCATGTTTATCTCACCACTGCAAGTTTTCACTGGCTGTGGATACGTTTATTACCCTTATAGATCTTTATCACAAACAAAAGCATGCACGCTCACACACACACACACACACACACACACACACACACACCTCTTTTCCCAGCAGAGTACTCTAAATAGTGTTTCCAGATTTGTTGCCAGCAAAAGGAGACAAACTGTCTCCAATTACGCAGACAGATGGACGGTGACATTAGACGAATCCACCAGTTGAGTTTAGCCTCCACTGCTCTGCCTCCATCACTCACCACCCCGGCCCCCGGTCCAAACGCTGCTCCATACCTCAGAAAACGGATACCTTGGAATTTTATGATGATAAAGGTTGGGATTCCTGTCCTGTAAGGTTGAGCGTTCGGCCCGCCTCGATAAGTCAGATGGAACGACCCCCTGGGGAGAGACCAGTACATGAGAGATGTGAGACAGAAGAATGTAGTACTACTGCTGCTGCTGCTGTATTGTTGTTGTTATAGCTCTGCTGGTCCTCACTGTCAGCCCCAGATTAATGGACCTCAGGATGATGCCACTGGGCCGAGAGAGAGAGACAGACAGAGGGAGAGAGAGAGAGACGGAGACGGAGAGGGAGGGAGAGAGAGAGAGAGAGAGAGAGAGAGAGAGAGAGAGAGAGAGGAGGTGAAGTGAAGTGAAGTGAAGGGTGACAAAACAAAACAAAGGGAGTTATGAAAGAAGGGAAACCAGGGAGGAGGTTCATGATAAAGAAGGACAGCAGGATGGAGAATGGAGGGAAGAGAATTAAGGGGAAGGGAGTGAGAGAGGCGGGAGGGGAAGGGCAGATATAACAGGAGTTCTGAAAGGAGGAAGAGAAATGGGGAAGTGGACCAAAAAAAAAGTGGATTAATGCCGAAATATAGATAAAATGAACAGAGAGGAGAGGAAATGGAGGGGAAACAGATGAACTGTAAAGGTTGGTAGCGGAATGAAAGAAACAGACAATGATGGACCAGTAGAAAGAGAGAAAAAGGGAGAGAGAGAGCGGAGAGAGTAGGAGGAGAGAATGAACGGGTTAAACAGAGAGGCCGCAAAGCGGAAAAAACAGACGGAGACAGAGGGACCCTCAGTTGGAACAGCAATGCCTGATGTATACTTGGTTGTGTGCCCAATGCCATGCTGTTCGCCGAAAATAGGCGATCTACGAGTTCGCAAGCTTGTAGATCTGCTATTTCCGGTGCTTGACGAGGGTGACGTGATGTGCAATCAAGTATAAAAAAAGACTTCAGAGAGGTCTCGTCTACCGTGTTTCACCTTCACCCCTTCTCCCTCATCAGCATGCATCCATGTTGCCGAGGGGTGAAGACCCTGTCATCCGACCTTCATCCAAGGACCCTCCGGGGGTCTGTACCTGGTCATGGCACCCCCCCTCCCTCCCCATCCCTCTGCCAGGGGACAAGATGGAGAGAGAGGGGATTAGGTTGACAGTGAGGTGTGTTACCGGATCCTGTGTTAATGAAAAGCAAGTGGAAGACCCTGCATTCCACCCTCCGTCCCCGCTCACCCACTCCCCAAGGTAGAGGGGCATTTATAGTTCAATGAAAGAGAGAGAGAGAGAGAGAGAGAGAGAGAGAGAGAGAGAGAGAGAGAACAGATGTCTTAAGGTCCATGAAACAAGACCCTCCCTAATCTCTCAGTTCTCAGTCAGGCTGTAGGACCTGCCCATGGAGCACCCCTGAGCTCCCAGCAACACACATATACACAATGTGTGTGCACCAAGTTTGACCATTACTTTCACTCGGGCATGCACTATACAACTACACAGTACACACACACACACACACACACACACACACACACACACACACACACACACACACACACACACACAGTTCTCTCCAATCCTATAGCCCCCTGCAGACTCCGGCTCTATCACAGTGATTTACTCAAATAGGCTCGTAAAGGAAAACTTCTGTCTATGGAACAAAGCAAAAGCTACCCATTAATTATTTTGAAGTCACCCTTTTTTCATGTGTTATTTTGTTTCCCTGGACCGATACGTGAGTTATGACCGTGTCAGTTTGTTTACTCTGCAGAAAGAGAGCCACTCTCCCCCATTAATCATATTAATTTGTTTCAATAGTCTGTGGGGAGGCCCAACGCAACATGGAGAGATTTATATTTGGAAGCATACCCTGCTGTGATTTGGCAAGCTAACCCGGCTATAACATTGTTTTCAAGGCTTTAATAAAATAATTATGTCAGAGGTGAAAATTGAGGGGGGAAATAAATACATATATACAGGTGTGTGGGTGTGTGTCCCCTAGGGTAGGTACCCTCACTAAAAACATGCAGTAATCCTGGTCTCTAGAACTACCTCCCCCTGGCCAGCCGGGGCGCCTGATGGAGGGGAAAGGAACTGGTCGGAATAACGTGTTCCTTCCTTCCTGTCAGGTGAAAAGAAGCAGCTTGGACTCCTCATGCATAGAAGGAAGCATGAGGTCAGTCCGCTGCCCCCCCAGGTTGGCAGAGGAAGTGTAGCGCTCAGGATGACATTAGATAATTGACACTGGGTGAAAAAAATGGGTTTAAAAAATTATATAAAACTAGATTAAGTGCACCTCGGGGCCCTGTTCTCCACCAGGACAGGTCAGGTTGTGGCCTCCTGGTGGCGTTATAATAGACCAATGTGAAAAGGGTGCCATTTCTTCTTACGCCTTGGATGGCAATTGGATGATTTGAGGCATTTAGTTCCAAAAATGTGTTTTGCTAAAATCCACCTGTTGGTGGTGCTATAACAGGCCAATGTGAAAAGAGTGGGATATATTCCTTAGCCTAGTAGGAAAGTCCATGAAAGATTTCACGTAAATTGCACGCTGCGTTCATGATTTGAGCTGTTTTGTCCCAAAAATGTGTTTTGCAAAAATCCACCTGTTGGTGGCGCTATAACAGGCCAATGTGAAAAGATTTCACGTAAATTGCACGCTGCGTTCATTTTCTTTTTGTTCAAAATTGGCCAATCTTGCAAACTTTGAAAGCCAATGTTAGCAAATTAGGATGGAATATGAAATATCGGACAGATCTGGCTTGAACACATGACTATAGAGATAGTGTGTAACGATTTGCGGAATTATTGGACAAAATCTGGAGGAGTAATATAAAAAAAATGTTTTTCCAAAGTCGGCCTCCTGGTGGCGCTATAACAGGCCGTTCTGGAAAATTTGGGGCAGAGGTTCATAGTTGGGAGTGTGTGTGCAAAATTTGGCATCGACCGGATTAACGTTGCCGGAGATTAGCTGTACACGGACGGACGGACGGACACACGGACGGAGTGCAAAACATACTCTCTCCCCATGCCTTCGGCCTGATGGAGACTAAAATAATAATAATAAACATGTACCTGTCCTTCAAGGTAATTAAACTATTGTACCTGTCCATGAAGGTAATGTTTTCTATGTTGCTTCAGTACAGTCTGAGATGTATGCAGCAGTAAGTCATATACAGTAGATTAGAAATACAGTAGGTGTAAGAGGAGAGATGTGGGATTGCAGTGGTGTAGGCCGTTCAGCCCGTTCTCTCGTAGTCTTTTCTCTCTGTCCTTCAGTGGATTCCATTTCCAACAATAGCCTTTGTCTCCTGAAATCTGCAGAGGCGGATTTAGACAAAATGTGTCACAACAATCGTCCTCTCCATTTCCTTACATCCATTCTATACAGTATGTACTGACTGTATCACTGTTGTTCAGTCTCCAAATAACACCAAAAAACTGCGCAAAGATTTGTATTAAACAGACGTTATGAGATGAGCTCTCGAGCGGTGCCATCATTTGCTGATGTGGTGCAACTGTCACTTGCTCCATGTGCAACCCATTAGCCCTATCAGTTATTTTTAACTGCCTCGCATGACGCATTGCTCCCTGTGCTCCCGTCATGTTCCACAGTCACTGTCCCGATCCCTAGCCACTTTCCTCTAGCGTCCTATAGTGGTCTTGTGGTAAATGAACTGTGTATTACTGTGGTAAGTGACAGTATATTACTTCTATTACTCTCACCAGCCCAGACAGCCCTCAGGGGCCGTCGCTAGTTAGGTAATGACTCCTTTAGGTTTCTCCTAATTGATAACAGTGAGTCCCCGAGCATAAATCAGCCAGGCAGTGGTCAGATAACGGCTGCCAGGGAGAAACCGACACGGTAAATCAACGCTCCCTATCCTATCTAATCCCTACCCCAGCGTTAGCCAGAGATGTATTTCACTTCACCATGATTTCATCCCACCCCCTCTTCAAACTGCACCAGAAAGAGAGTCGCCGGGTGTCCCAGGGTCATATTATGTCAGATGGTGCGTGCGTGCGTGCATGCGTGCGTGCGTGTGTGCGTGCGTGCGCTTCCATGCACACTGCAGGCTAGTATGAGTGAGGCTGAGGCTCGCCACTGGAGAGCAGAAGCCTTAGTTCAGAATGGTGTGTGGCAAGTGGCAACTAGCCAGACACGTATCTTTGTACTGTGCCACTGACACAGTCCTGTCATAGCAGTCTGATGTTCTTCCTGCTGTGCCACCCACACACCTAACACCCTGGATTACACGCTAACCCCCCCCCTTACTGCTCATATAGAAGGTCATTCTCTGGTTCCTTAGTTACATGGTTGTGTGTGTCCGTACTATACAGTATGTGAATGCGTGCTCCGTTTCTGTGTTTTTATCTGTCTGGGTGTTTGTTGTCTGTCAAACTCCCTAAACAGTCCTTATACTGTAGCTGATCACGATATTTTTTTCGGTGCAACTGTGTGTTAGTGTGTGCGTATGTTTGTGCTTAAGTGCATGTGTCTGAGCGTCCGTCCGTGTGTCTGTGTGTTCCTGGCCGACATTTCAGGACATTTTGGACATTAAACCAGTTAGACATATTCAGGTCGATTAACCAGTTCCAATAATATTACATATAATATTACAGTTTTATGAGCTGGGGGCGTGTGGTATGTCATATAGCAATTTTGGGCATGTTAAGAAGCGCTTTCGACACCCCGTGGATTGCGCAAAACGGTCTTGTTTAAGGAGTGTTTGAGACGTACCCAATCAACCGTGTCCGTACTATTCTCTTTACCAGTCAGCTGATGTCACATACAGAATGCGCACTTTGGGGATCGTGGTATTTAATTACATTTCTTCAGGCTGGCGCCATAGAAGACATGACATATGACTTTGTCACATTTGGGTTAATTATTCCTATTGCACTGCATGCTGTCACCTTTATGCCTCAAAATAATTTGTTTCTATTGAAAAAGACCAGTAAAATTATATTTTAATTTGAATTATAATTATATTATATTTGAAACTAGAAAAAGTGCCCTTCCGGGCACAGGTCTCCACCAGGTTATCCACAGATCCGTGCAGTTAGAGGTAAAAACACTTTTCGGCCAGTTATAGCGCCACCTTGAGGCTGAGTTGAAATTGTTCATGTGGCATTTCGTCCTCGGCCTAGTGGGAATGTGGGTGCACAATTTCACGGAAATCACGCGATGTGTTCATGATTTGCAGCATTTTGTTTGAAACTGAGCACTCCTGTGAACTTTGGAAGCCAATCTTAACCAATCAGGATGGAGTCTGATAAATCTGAAAGACCCGTTTCGTTGAATGGCTCTAGAGAGACTGTGTACCAATTTGCGTGATGTTTGGACAAAATCTGTAGGTGTACTGTGCAAAAACGTGTTTTGCACAAAGCGGCCTCCTGGTGGCGCTATAACAGGCCGTTCTGGAAAGTTTGGGGCAGAGGTTCATGGTTGGCATCCAGGGAGTGTGTGTGCAAAATATGGCATTGAAAAACTTGTTTTGCACAAAGCGGCCTCCTGGTGGCGCTATAACAGGCCGTTCTGGAAAGTTTGGGGCAGAGGTTCATGGTTGGCATCCAGGGAGTGTGTGTGCAAAATATGGCATCGACCGGGTTAACGGTGGCCGAGATTAGCTGTTCACGGACACACACACGGACACACGGACGGACGGAGTGCAAAACATACTCTCCCCACATGCCTTCGGCCTGGTGGAGACAATGAGTAATGAGTTGAATGCGTGGTGCGTAATGCTGTGGCCCGTGATGGTATATGGTCTTCGCTCGTAGCATTTTATTGAAGAAAACTTGAATCGGGTGTGATACAGCGTATGAAAGCAAACTTCCCAAGGATTATGGAGATGTTTTTATTTTTTTTAAAGGTTGAGAAATGAAAGAATTATGGCCGTTTCTAATCTCAACATTTTACAAAAAAAAGACGCAACAAAAGAGCTGTTGCCATGTCTCATAGAAACAAGTAAATATGTCAATAAAAATAATCCCAAAATAAGCGCATATAACAGGGGTCTGTAACCTATTTTAAATGAAGTGCCATGTTTTTATTTTCTAGATAGTAGCCATATCCAGATTAATTTGAATGACACCACATTAAAATAAAAAAACATATTTTGATTGTCCACAAATATAAAGTTCTTCCTTCTTTTTAAATATGTTCTTGCACGTTGTTATAATGATCATTATATATCCCCCTGCAGTCAGAGTTCATAGTTTTAATGAATGAATGTGATGCATTGTGAGCTGGTAGATCTGCTATTTTCAAAAGTAATCTTGGAAAAATGTAATTACATTTTTGGATTAGCCGTCCTTAGTTGGGCAAATGCATTCATCTGGGGATCCTTGACATGGGAATGTGCTGTGTGAGGATCACTGGTTTAAACAACATTAGGAGAAAAGCCCAAATAACCACTTTAAAAACAAGAAAAGCATCACAACTAGTACAACTACCAATATTTACAAGCAACTTTACAGAAAAAGAAGCCGCTTATATTAAACAGACATGGCAACACTCCAGCAGCCTCCCAGAGCCGCTCAAGTGTAAAATCAAACAGTGCTTTTTGCATTTATGAGGTGGTCAGACCCACGTCTAATCGTTATGCGCTGAGTGTTTTTAGGTCAAGGGGCTTAATAGCAAATTGCGCAAAGCGAAAATAATTAACATATGGACACTCCCACAATGCTGAAGCACTGAGAAAACTGTTGCGCCTTTTTTTCGTCCTTTTTTTCTCTTCAAACTAACTACGGTAGCGGTGGTCTCAAAAGCATAAGGAAAACTTTGACTGGAAAAGACTCGCTCAGCGTATAGAAAAATAAGTAAAACTCCTTAGACTGAGACTTAGAAAAATATATTTTATTTTATCATGCTGTGCTCATGGTGCTCTGTGCTCATGGTGCAATTAAAAAGCAAACGTTTCGGTCCTCAGACCTTCGTCAGTGCTATGGTTTTTCACAGACAAAGAACTTACTTTTAAACAACTCCAAAACAATACAGCTCAGGTGCTGAGAATTACTAATTGGTGACATCACCTGATTGTGGGCGTGGACATTACAGAAAGGATATACAAAATCACAGTTATATAGGAAACAAGTCACATGTTGACAGACTTATATAATCACTTTTTGAATATAACTTTTTACTTTATAGGTAGCACTGGAGGGAGAGATCTTCATTTAAGCCACCTGGATTGACAGACTTTAAATAAAAAATCCATCTAGATTCAGTTTG
>NC_139698.1:32028279-32105779 GCF_964188405.1 Protomyctophum parallelum
TTCAGGGAGCATTCCTGGTTTCTAAACATTGGATGAGCACATGTTTTGGAAGGCCAGTGATGCGACTGATGTGTTTGTATTTTGCGCTGCCTTGATGTTTGGAAGCCAGATTGTGTTAGTTTAGTTCAAAACACAGCGGGATAGCGTGCAGCACACTGGGTTTGGGAGCGTAACTAATGGTGTATTACCGAACAATATGTTTTTGTCGAATATTGTTCCGATCCATTAATCCTTCTAATCATATAACATTAAAATGTTTAAGTAGTACTTGATTGTTCTTTGTTTTCTCAGAACTTCGCCATCACGTTGCTAGTTGTAATTCCAACTCGTTTTTTCCAAGTCAAACTGCTGCCCACACGTCTGAGTCTTATTGACCCCCGGTGCTAGACTGCATGCATCACTCATTACTCCTTCTCTATCCTCCTACACCCAGTCTAAGCTGCACACGTCACTGGAACTGCTTTCTTTCATTCTCTTTTATTTTCTCCTTCACTTTAGTTTAGATTATGTTGATGTGATATTATTTAATGTCCTTTCCTTTCTACATGAACCCCACACCCAGACCTATTACACATCACTCACAGGGTGATCTATCTCTCACATTCACATCTCTCTCTCATGCACACACACACGCACACGCACACTGCACACACACACACACACACACACACACACACACACACACACACACACACACATACAATCTGCTGCATGGCCATTCATTGTCAAAGGCATTCAATATTTGTGTTAAAGCTAGACATAGGAGGGGCTATAGTGCCCCTCAAAAACGTTCAGTCAGTCAGTCAGTCAGTCAATGAATCCGTCTCTGTTTCTCTCTCTCTACTTGTAGATCCAGCCCAGGCTGCCTCGGTGCTCCTGGAGCTGCAGAACGTGTCGGTGAGAACAGGACTGAAGGAGCGGAGTCGCCTGCTGCTGGGCCCGTTCTCCTGCAGCGCCGCCCTGGAGGCGCGCTGGTGTCGGCACAGTGGCAGCCCTGGACCTGAGCCCGGTCCCGCCAAACTACTGCTGGACCTGAAGGGAGGCCTGCTGCAGGTTGGAATCCTCCCATGTTGAGCTAGGGTGGCATTGTTGTTGAGAATGAATGCACGCACGGAAAAGAGCTGTTGTCCAGGTCATTTTTTCGAGGGGCGCTATCCCCTCCAATGCATGGCTTTTGAAGATTACGTCATGTGGCAGCCAAGTCTATGGTCTGTTTAGAGCACTTCTGACGTAAATCATTTGACAGCCAAGTCTATGGACTTTAATCTTTGTTTAAGGCACTAAATGACGACATAAGACGTCATGTGGCTGATATAATTACAGTGGGTTCCCCTCATTTCACACGAGTGTGAATTTTATAATCTGTGGTGCTATGCTATCATTAAGATTTCGTTTTTTGAACATAAGTTGACCTGTATGTTCTATTACATTCTATTCAGTATTTACCACGACCTCATTGCCCTCACTACTAGTCTGTGCCTGCACAGTACAGTCCAGAGTGTTAAATTAGGGCACACGCCCTCGATCACAAAATTCAACAGCTACACGTTTGCTCTTTTCAACCCAAATATCGTGTGTGTTCAGTCTTTCATTTGCTTTTCAGTGCTAATTTTCTCTACAGTATTCATTAGCTCACACCCTCCACCACAGCCCTGCAAACACTCAGCACTCCATTCACATCCTCACCTCCAGCTCACTTCTACCATGGTCTCAATCCTCTGTACCATTAAAGTGATGACAGTAAGATTTAAAGGCTGCAGTTCCCATGTAACCTTGAGTCATCTATGCTGGTAAAGTGATGGAATAATATCAGACTATTTTTAGTATGTTTGGGTAGGGGTGTTATGTTGTGTGTGTGCCTGTTTCCCTGAGAGGTGGCGTGGTGTTACATAATACGCAAACTGAAAAGTAAAAGTCCCCTTTCGATATGACTCTTAACTAAGGGTATCATTATTGGTCCAGTATTCCACATTACTTCAGGGGAACCCCCCCTTCAGCCATAATGCCTTTATTGCGTGCCCATTAACAGAGAGATCACTCGCAACTCAACACTTAATTCATAATCGTACATTTCCCTTTGCAAATATTGCCGCTTGCGGTGTTTTAATCAAGTCCTGCACAAAAACCACTGGAATTCCTTCCGATTCCTTCCTTCTCTCTCGCTCTCTTTTGCCTCTTTCCAAAACCTGAGAAATCCCCAAATGTTCCTGTTTTGAGAGTTTAGTCATAATCCGCCCCTTGCGAGCTGCAGTTGAGTGGCGGCCGCGAGGGCAGGCAGCCCCATGTGTGAAGTGTTTTTGACTCAGAGATTCCTGGTCGTCAGGCCAAACCCGAGGCAGGGCCTTGCTTTGATGGAGAGAGGGGAAGAAGGGGAATACCGCCGGTTAGTGAGGAGGATGTTAGCTTGTGTATGGTTAGTGTTAGTGAGGAGGTTAAGGGTAACCCCTGACCGCCAGGGCTTCCTGTTTTGGAACAGAACGTCAGTTGACTACATGTCTACCTGTCTCTGTTTCACTGGCTGCCTTTGTTTTTCATCTCCTCCACCCTTTTCACCCTTGTCCTCCATTCATCGATCTCTTCCTCTCTATTTTTATCTCACTCTGTCACTGTCTCTCCCCCTCTGTAAATATATGTAAATGTATACTGTATATTATTTCTACCTTCTTATCGAACACGATCATAACATCTTTTCACGGATCCACTGACTAGCCGCTCTTCCTCTTCCTCTTTATTTGCCTGTACCACTCCTTATGTCACTCTTTCTCTCCCTCCTGTACCATCTTCTCTGTCATAATCTTCCTATGTTTTCCCAGGTCTTTTGGGGCCAGGAGCATCTCAACTGCCTGAAGTTGGTGGAAGAACACCTTCAGGCCTACCTCCAGCTCCAGACAGGGGTGTCGACTGAAAGTGGTCTCCAAGATGAACCCTGCCACACACAGCCATTTCCCTCCTCAGGTTCCCTCACACCAAGGACAGAGCATAGTTCAGATGACTTGCGTACAGGACTCTTCCAGTATATCCAGGACTCAGGTGAATGTCTGTGGAGAGGGTATATATGTTGTTAAATATTACTTGGAGTTAACTAGTTCCATTTAACCACTTAAAAACCCTATATACTTATTTGACAGGAGTCTCCCAGGGGTCTATCATTTCTTTGAGTGTTTGTGTAAACACAAACATTGTGTTGCCACCACCACCTATGACATATGACTAGTTTTGAGTGTGTAAAAAATCCACACCTGTGTGAAGTGAGGGGTGCTCTTATCTTCATACATCATCATACATCATCTCATTCCAGCCAATCACAATTTGCGTCCTCACTATTGTCTTCAATGTTTGTGTTACACAATGTTTGTGTTTAACACTAGGAAGTCTGAGCAGCCGTTCTGACCGAATTTGAAATTTCAACGTTTATTTTCTTAGCCCATGGAGTCCAGAGAAAGTTCCCCTTGCATGACTTTGTCTAAATATTCGGTTGAAATCATCTCTGTTTTTTTTTCCATTTGAAACATTTTGTAAATATGATTTTAGGCATATATCTCTTACTCAGTCTGACTATAATCGGCCCAATCGACCGCCGTCACCCTTTCTCCCCCTCTCGTCTTTTGTTTGCGCTGCTTGATAATGGTGTTAATGGTGATTCCCCGACATTTACTTTTCACTTGATATCGTTTCGTAGAGAGCGCCTACACAACCGATTTATATACCAAATGAAAGCCCCAATTCCATAGTTTACATGGTATTTTGATTTTTTTTAAATGAGCAAAAAATGAGCGAGTTATGGTGGTTATGGTGGTAGGGGTGGAGGAAAAAAAAGAACACACAAAAGACAGCTGGAGACGGCATTGTTGTTGTTCAAGCCTGCATTCCATGTCCAACGAATTAAATCATATACGTTTGGCTGGTTAATTAACTTGGAATTTGTTTATTATTTTGATAAGATAATAGGAATATGAATACAATGATTATTATCATTGTTATTATTATTATTATTATTATTGAATGCTCGGTTAGACTCGACCCGACATTTACTTTCCATGAAGCGAGAACGCTTGCCGATGCGCGATACAAAATAAAAAGTGTTTGAATAATTCCAACCAGATAGACCTCCCGAACCGCTAAATGTTTTGTCAGTCAAAAGAACAGTTCTTTCTGCAAGCGACGTGGAACTTATGTAGGCATGCTGCTGTGGATTAATTTGTTCTGGCATATAGGCTCAATATCGCCAGCTCTTTGTCAGTCAAAAGAGTTCAGCCTCTGTCCGTCCTTCTTTATCTGTAAACTTTTTCTCTCTCTCTCCCTCTCAGGGAAGCATGCAAATGTTCATGAATTCAATAACTGCACGATGTTTTATAAACAGCAGCTGAGCTGGTGTTTCTCCTCAACATGCAGTGCATTTCACGTGTGGAGTTTATTTTTTGTATCACCAGGCTGCAGGCTTTCTATTTAGTGTCTATTTAGTGTGCAAGGCTTACATCCGGTAAGCCACTGTATGCGCTGAGTTCCATACACAACACATACACGAACCGTATCCTCTCCTCACCGGATGTTGAATTCACAGTGCTAACGGCCGTATTCTGAACGATGTTTTTTTATTAATTAAACTGATATAACAACATAACGTGGCTAATAATTGTTTATTTGGAATGTACTTTGGCTGGTAATTTAGGTAAATATAACGCGACTCACTTGTATAAGTAATTTACCGCGGACAGGCCGCATTTAATGCAATACATTGGCTTTAGTAATGTTGTTAGCTTATAATATTAGCAACTGTAAGCTAACGGCTGGAGGACTACGGACAATCCGGTCAATAACATCATTACACTTAAACATTAATACAATTATGTCATGTTTACATGCCTAGTCAAGCAGTCTGTACATCGCGTGGGGTGACATATATTAATTACATCGATAACACACAAGAAAAGACAAGTGATCTTGCTCTTTTGGAAGGAAAAAAATAACAACAAAAGGCAGCAACGTGACACTCTTCCATGGCTATGTTGCAATATAGTACTAACGGGCAACGGCAAAATATATATTTTTCACATGTATTATTAGTTTTATACATTTTAGGAGTGAAAACATGTGTTAAGAAACATATTATGATTTAATTCGTTGGAAATGGGATGCAGGCTTGAACAATGTCTTCTCCAGCTGGAGAGGGACGTGTGGGGGAGAGAGTGGCCAATCAAATCGCACCAAAAACACGGTCCCCCTGACCCCCAGCCGACTGAGTAGTAGTGATTTTTTTTCAGACTTCGTAGTGTTAACACTCAAACTAGAATGTAAGCACAAACATTGTGTAAACACAAACATTGAAGACGATGTTGAGGAAGGCAAATTGTGATTGGAATGAGATGAAGATGATGTTTGATGATAAGAGCGGCCCTCACTTCACACGGGTGTGATTTTTTTTTCCCTCTACACCACTTCTCTTTGCTGAAAATATTTTCCTCCAGTGTTTGTGTATTCGGGGCTGCCCAGAATAGGGACACGAGCTAACTCTATGGAACATTTACTTTTCATCATGCACACCTGCGTGGAGGATCATGTCATGAGCAAACATCCTGCTGTATGTTGGCATCTGCTATGTCCGCTGGCATGCCATCCAGCACTCCATCACTGGATGATTGTAAACAGACTTGTTAGAGTAAAATCCAGAACACTGATTGATTATTAGTATGGTCACTATGGTCCAGTGTCCATTAGTATAATTTAACAACTGGTAAATAACTACTGGTCCTTTGGTGTCCAGAGTGTAAAGAGTTAGGTCAGTGAAATATATGAGCCAAAAGAAAACACGTTTGCTAAAGTGAAATATCACTTTAAGATTTGCATTGGCCTAGAATAGATCAAAGTCAGATGAAAAGAGTTTCTGGGGACATGCCCGCCTGGTTCCACTCCGAGTAATACACTGTTTATTCCCCCTCCCTCTGCTTATTGCGCACTGTCCTCTGTAACACACACACACACACACACACACACACACACACACACACACACACACACACACACACACACACACACACACACACACACACACACTCTTACGTTATACACGGCAGATCAAACTTCTCTCTGGCTCCTGATCAGCTGTGGTTTGGAGTCTTTGTTTGTTGCACCGTTCTGCTTGGTCTTTGATGCATTTAATATGCAGCCTGCAGAACAGAACAGCGTACAGTAGTAAAGTGGAACAGAGAGGACAATCTGTCAGCAGCATGCTGTCAACAGCCATAGGCCAGACCTAGACCCAGAGCTCCGAGCCCCACCGACCAACACTGGAGGAGAGAGAGATGTATGGAGGGAGGATAGAAAGATGGATGATGAAAGTGGGGAAGGAAAAGTGCTCCGAGGAGAGAGGGAGAAAAGAAGGTGAAGGAGAAAAGAAGGATGGAGCAAGTGAGGGAGGGAAGTTTGGAAATGAGTAGTGAAGGAAGCGCTGAAAGGAGGTAAAGGAAGGATAGAGAGATGGTGTTGGAAAATGGATGGAAGAATGAAAGGTGGGAGGGAGATATGGAGAGAGAGTTGGAGAGGGAGAGAGAAAGGGAAGAATGGATGCAGAAGAGGTGCTTTGGAACAGCTGGAAAGGTTCTCTGTCTCTGGAGGAGCAGTCTCAAACTGACACCAATGAAAACAAAGGGCTCATGAAAGCAACTTGTTCTCCTGTATCAAGCCCTGCTCACAAACAAAAGCTTCAGCAACTGCCAACTGATACAACAATACGCCGTCCACCTTCAAGTGGCCGGCTTAACGCTTCACTTGAAAGGAAAATAAGCTGCGGTGGAATTGTGAAGCCTTTTAAAATATGATTTTGTGGAACGAGGAGCTCTGGTGTTGTTTGTAGCCCCCGGGGGCCAGGCTAAGCAAAGCAGCCGGTCTGTGCTTCAAATAAACATTTTTCCAAAGGACTTGAATCCCAAACAGCAGCCATCGCTAAAGTCAAACACCACTCAGAGGGTTTAGATCCTGTGCTGGACCTCCTTTCACAGAGTCTGCAGGTGCTCGGTCTGTTTCAATCAATGGTTGTTTATTCAATGGCAAAATGTTTACTCACTGGCTTTGTTTATTCACTACTTCTGAGGCATGTAAACATTCTGAAAGCACGGAAACTTGGAGATATTGTGTTGCAGGGTTAGATTCCACAGTAGAACTAGTCATAACAGCTTCACAACACTGCAGACTATGGCTGAATGTCAGTCACAATGGCCTCTTTTGGCAACAGTGGACCAATTTGTCATGACAGCATGAAGTGGCATATGAGTTCCATTTTAACTGGGAATTTTGTCTCAGCTTCTATTAAACCTTTTTTGTGTACTGTAAAAGTGCTGTTAAATCGCCATGTTTATTTGGAGATGTTGAAAACATTTTCATGGCTTTAGGCACCGAATTCAGAACCGGTTTCAATTCAGAACTTGTATCTGTACCCATAAAAGTAGACATCTGTATGTCCCCACACTAATCACAGCAAAACGTAGCTCAGCTGATGCTGCTAAACTAATCACAGCTTATCTCAGCTGCTACGCTCATGTTAGCACATTTTTTGGTGCTTCATTCACACATACAGTAGTAACTAATAGCTAATACTATCCATAGCTACAGATTGCACGGAAGTCACTTCTCCTCCTCCTCCTCCTCCTTCTCTTTGGTCTTCTTCTCTGGTTGTGTCCATAGCCTCCCAGAGGCTGCCGGGGTCATATGAAGTAGTGTTCTACAGCGAGACAGAGGACAGTCCAGGTGTGATGATGTGGAGGTACCCTGAGCCACGGGTTCTCACCTTCGTCAGAATCACACCGGTCCCCTTCAACACTACAGAGGACCCCGAGATCAGCACCGCTGACCTGGGGGATGCACTGCAGGTATGGACTGACACGCACACGCACACGCACGCGCACGCACACGCGCACACACACACACACACACACACACACACACACACACACACACACACACACACACACACACACACACACACACACACACACACTTGCTTCCTATGTCCTTAGTGGTGATTAGAAGAATCACAGGTTCAATGCCTCATATAGCAAAAGCTAAATAAAATCATCCATCCTGTCACAATGTCTTTGGCTCTTCATAGGTCATTCTGGATGAAAGCCTCAGCATGCTTTAAAATGTGAAAACAAAGATCCATAATCTGTTCAGCTGCTGCCTCTGTGGTAAAGTCGGGTCAACTTTTTGTTTTGGATATACATAGTGAACGTGTATACGAGGATGTAAAGTGGTCTTAGAAGTCCCACAACTGTGAAGGAGGTGAAAGAGAGAGAGATGGTGTAAGATGAGAAGAAGAAAGCCCCCCCCCCCCTCCGTTCCCCACTGCAGTGAAAGAGAAATAAACTGTCTTCGGGTTGGGCCGCTTGCCACAGCCGCGTCCCACGGCGTCCTCTGAAATCATCCTCACGAGAGCTCCCGTACCGCTGCCTGTTATTGAAAGACAGCCCCCCCCCTGTGAAGACAGCCCCCCCCCCCCCTGTCCTTCAAACATGTAATACATGCTCGGACAGCTGCACAACTCATCATGGGAACCTGCGGCGTGAGTGGCCAGGTGTGTCTGCCCCCAGATGAGGTTATATTTTGGCAGCCTGCTGCAGCTACTGCAGTCTGCAGGGCCTCAGCGGGGGCCGTGGGGTCAAGACGTCCCCCTCTTCTCCTCTCCTATCACTCTTCTACAGTCCCACTGTACGTTCTCTTCTACAGTCCCACTGTACGCTCCCGCCTCGCTCTCCGGACTGTCCGCCTGTAAGCTCCCCGACCGTCACCTCCTGATCTAGGATCCACCTCTCCACCCTCCTTTGTTCTACTCTCCTCTCCTGTCCTCCTTGTCTTTCCCCTGTTCTCTTGATTCCTCCCCCTTCGTACTTGGAAGCTGCATCTTCTGTACCCCTCTCCTCCTGTCCTGGATACCTTCAATCACCTCACCTCAGGCCGTCTGTCTGTCTGTCCGTCTGTCCGTCCGTCTGTCCGTCTTTCTTTCTTTCTTTCTTTCTTTCTTGGTGTCCAGGCAGAGACATTCAGGGGTTACAAGGTGCTGCAGATGTCTGGCATCACTCCGGGCTCTCACAGCTGCTAAGTCTATAATGAACAAGTCCCCTTGATGATTTGGCCGTGTATGGAGTTACAGTAGAACTGTACGGGGATGAAGAACGAGAGAGAGAGAGAGAGTTGATGGATGTGCGTGTGGGGGAGGGAGGGGTGGTGGCAAGGGATGGGGGAGATGGACAGGAGAGGAATGAATGGAGGAGAGGGGAAGAGAGAGATGGACAGGGATAGATGGTCGAGGGGGGGCTGGTGGAATGACAGATTGACACAGAGGGAGTTGATGTCTTCAGCGTCGATCGCGCGGGAGCCTCTCTGTAAGCCGATACGTGTGAAAATACATTTTCCCGCGTCCAGGAGAGAGAGAGAGAGAGAGAGAGGGGCTGATTTGTCATGAGTTGATGAAACGCAGGGCTGGTGTGCACCCCCCTGTGTGCTGTCTGACAGGAGAGACAGGGAGCTGGGATCCACCACAACACCGCACATGCAAGTGCTCGCACATGCATGCAGGAATGCACACACATGTACGCAAACATACAAACTATATCTACAGATCTATCACATTATGCACAGACGGTAGTGGCATTCTACAGCGTGTCAGTAGCGATGAGATGGATGGTCTCTGTGCGTGTTTTTGAATTCAACGTATGTGGCACGCAGGCATGTGTGTTTGTGAAAGTGTAAAGCCTGATTTATACCTATAGTTGTGCGCTGGTGTCTCACACAGTAAAGAACGGATCTACAAGCTCACAACGTATTGCACTGCAACGTGCCGTGAGCTTGTAGATTGCCACTACGCACACACACCACCAAGTATAAATCAGAGGTATAACTCTGGGGGAGAGAGGGGAGGGGGGGGGGACCCATAGATGATGAACATGTGGTTTCCACATCAGCCTCTCCTCTCCTGTCTGTCTGGCGTGGCCGTGTCTCCTCTGACAAGTCTGTTAAAAGGAATCAGGTGATGAGTCTTCCACGGCGAAGGTGATGAAAGGAGGAGGCTCCCGACGCCCATCTATTACTAAAACAACTCCATGTGAGGACGGGACGCTCTCTCTCTGTGGGGGGGAGCAGACCAAGCCAAGGTTCTACATGGGGATCATTGTTATATATATACAGCTACAAAAACTGTCTAAACAGTTCTGCAACATTAGGGATCCTTATCGGCTGTTAAAAAACAAAAGCCGAAATCTGGCTTGCATCTTCAGTAACCATTGTTCAATCCATTATTCCATACCATTTTGTTCGTGTGAGGTACACATTTATGATTTCTGCAACTGGCTTGTCTATAATAGGAGTCAGTTTGTGTGTATTTCAGTAGAATTGTCATCAAGGGCATTGTTGTTATCGTTCATGTGAAGTGTATTCAATATTGTATATTTACTTGGCTTAAGCCCACCGATGAAAGCTGATCTGGTGTATTTTGTTAACACCATTGGATACAGTATTGTGTATCTCTGGCCATTTGAACTCAAGTGATCATGGAGTAATTATGAGACACTGCATCTGTATTATTGATGTGACACCACAGCCCTGTTCGCCTCATATTTTCATCCTAACGCTCATAGAATAGTGAGGACAGAGCAGGGTGGGGTGCAGCCGGGTTTGTGGGGGTTATTTGGACAAGGCCCCTCTGTCATTAGCCAAGCTCATTGTGATCCCAGATTTAACTGATTTCAGCCTCTGGCACACATTGTTGATTTTATTTTATTTTAATGCTTTCCTTTATGTGAAACTTCAAAAAGATCTCAATTAATTCATTTTTTATTTGAAGGCCAGAGAAAGTCCAGCTACAGGGAAAGGAAATGCTGTCATAAACGTCAAACAAAAGCAGTAATGGCACCGTTTCTGCTCCAACTGAATTTTTCGTTTACCGGTATACTTCACATGAAAATGAATTAGAGGAAGGAGAGCAAGAGAGAGAAGGCGAGAGTAGCTAAGAGAAAGAGGGCTGTAGTAATTTCTCAGGCCTCTAAAATTACAATGCTGTAGAGATGTAGATATGGAGAGATGGAAACCGATAGAGAGATTTAGAGAAATGGAAAAAGAGAAAGCTGTCTTGGTGAGACTACTCATTTACTCTGCCTCTGTATCATGTAGACAGTGAGTGCGAGGTTCTTCTTGAGCACCTGGGTTAAGAGAAGCCAAGGACAGGAGGTGTGCAGATGAATGGAACACAGCTGGTTCCTCATCTCTCTCCACTCCCTCCCTTCTCCCCCTTTTCTTCTTCACTTAACCCCCCTTTTACTTTTCATAAGCCTTTTCCTCTCCCTTCTCCCCCCCCCCCACTCCTCTCCCCTCTCCTCCCTGCCCCCCCACTCCTCTCCCCTCTCCCCCCCTCCTCTCCCCTCTCCTCCCTGCCCCCCCACTCCTCTCCCCTCTCCCCCCCTCCTCTCTCCTCTCCTCCCTGTCCCCCACACTCCTCTCCCCTCTCCCCTCTCCCCCCCTCCTCTCCCCTCTCCTCCCTGTCCCCCCCACTCCTCTCCCCTCTCCTCCTTGCCCCCCCCCCCCCCCCACCTCCCCCTCTCCTCTCTCAGAATAGAAAGAGAAGAGGAGGGTGGGGGTTTCCTGCTCCGGGCCGGGCCCGATCACTTGTCCCCAGAGCAGATCATATTAACATTTTATAAAATCAAGATTTCCTGCATTTAAATAGTTGTGGTTTCACGACTGGTTCCAGTATCTCGGAGGGGGAATTCAAACCACCTTCCATTACTCAAAGACCAATTGTTGCCCGTGCTGTTTTTGCATACAGTAGGAGGTATAGGGCGGGGGGCGGACTTCCTGGGTTTGAGGAAGGACAGCACCCTCTGCATGTAAGCACTCATGGGGTACCACCTGCAAAAGTACCCGAAATGATGATGAGATGGTTGTAGGAAAGAGGATTGGGGCGGTGGGGAGGGAGGGAGGGAGGGAGGGAGGGATGAATGAATGGAGGAAGGAGAGGAGGATGACTCATTCTCACCTTCTCTCCACCGTGTGGTCCCGTCCTGTGAATCATAAGCAGGTGTCTTTGCTGCGAGATGCTCTCTGTGGGGTTCTGCAGCCTGAGAAACGAGGAGTAAACACAGGAGCTATGATTCAGCCTCAGCGCGGCTCATGGGAAGAAAGATATATTGGTGTTTAGAGCAAGAGCTATAGTTCAGGCCCAGTTCATAACAAACCAATGGCACGCACACACGCACACGCACGCACACACACGCACACGCACACACACACGCACACACACACACACACACACACACGCACACACACACACACACACACACACACACACACACACCAACGTTTCTCATGCACAGGCCCGAGTGACGTGCATGGGCCCATACTTGCTACTCATGACATCCAAATATATAAATTTGATTTGATCACTCTTTCAGCCAGTCACCCCAAATTACTCCCGTGTGCATATATCTCACACCCTCCACCCCCCCCCCCCCCAATCCCGCCTTACTGGGAAGTGCGTGCCGCCCACTCATGGCCCAGCAGGGGTTCTGCTCTGCCATCATGGTTCCATTGGCCTGAGACCCACAGTATAAAAGCTCTATGGCCTCAGATGACCCTAGAGTCTCCAGTCATAAGCGTTGTTGCAGCTGCTACGGTTCTGTCATTGTTGTTATTATGAGGAACGTGGGTCCATCGTCTTCTTGCCGCGCTCCTTAAAGCGGTCTCTCAGCTTCACATCCTCGACACACCCGCTTTTATTGATACGTACTAATTCTCCGCCTCATTAGTGGAAATATGCGACCTTTGGGGGGGATTTAAAAACTGGGTGAGTTAGCAAAGCTTTTCACTTCAAATGAATGGTGGGGACTAGAAAGAGTATGGTTTGGCCAAGATAACTATTATTTTAGTGGGACAGCACTCAAGCAGGGCTGCATTAGTCACAGCTAATGCACTGTGAAAATAAAACTGTCCATGTGGTTAATTTGATGTTGAGGAGTTTTTACACCTCATCCACAAAACCTTCAGACCCCTTTTAAACATTTTGCTTTACAGAGTAAGGAGGAGGTGTGTGTGGGGGGGGGGCCGATTGAGTGCAAAGATCTCAGGCCGGACTTATTCCTGATTTTCCACACTGATTAATTCTAACATAGATTGGCCCACCTGAGACACCATATCCAGAATCATTTTCGGAACAATTTTCATTACATATCCTGAAAAAACATTTGCTCAGGCTGATGTCAATTCAATTTGTCTGCTGGCTGATAAGAAGTAGCTAGCAGTGGAACTTTTAGACATATAGGCATCAGTGGAGTAACACAAAACTTAACGGCACTGTTGATATTGTTAATAAAAGTAGCGACAGACAAAGCAGTGGACGTCAGTGTCCAGCAGGCCCAGACTGAGCTATGGGAGTCTTCAGTTGCACGCTCATATTTGAACTTTAGCTCTGATCACACTAGTCTCAATTATGTACTGAAATCCTTTCATTGGCTTTGAGTATTCACCTCAGTCTTCCTGGAACAATAGGATTGGTTCCATTGTGCCAGACTTGATGTTTCAAAGGTAAATGATCTATTTAGGGTAGCACTGACGAAGTTAAAGATGACAGTGACGGGGAGGGAAATCAGATCTTTAAATACTCGGTGCTGCCAGCAGCCTTGGAAATAAATGTATTTATAAATAATTTTGATATATATATTTTTTTTACACTACTAGGGGAGTCTGATTTTACTTTCCTGGCATCATTTGAGCACCTTCAAAATGGAAACATTACTGGAAAATGAAGATAAACTGTGAGCTGCCAGTTTGCCCTGGGGTCTAGCTGCCAGGCCTATACAGAAAGAACTGGAGGAAAACACAGATTGGAGCCATCCAGTCAGTGGCATGTCAGCTATTCACGGGGTTCACGTTGTTTATCAGATAAGGTACACATGCAATCAGGCAGTGGAAAAAGACTCTGTCCAGACCCACATGCATGCCGTCAGGCCATGTCTTACACAGGTGCCTCTTACTCAACATGGCCGACATAAGCCATTTTGGGCGGGAACCTCTTTTGGTGTTTTAAACATTATGTTATAATTTAGCTATTGAAAAATAGCAGACCTACAAGCTCGTAGCACGCCACTCGGTGGCGTGCTACGAGCTTGTAGGTCTGCTATTTTTGAAAAATCATGAACATGTGGTCCAAAGCTTTGAATATATACTTTGCTTCTGCGAGGTGGTCCCTGAAACAACACATTTTCAGATGGGGGTCAGCGGCCAATTTCATATATTTTTGGGGGTCCTTGACATGAAATATTGACTGATCTAGAAACATGAGGTTTTTTAGAAAAAAAGACACTTTAAATATTTTTTTAATTTCAACGTCAGGCCTAAATGGATTAAGCCCAATTTCTTTTTTTCCACCCCTTCGTTCCCGGTCCACCTCTTTGTGTGCTCATTTTCATCTGCCCCTCACTCCCCAACAAGGCCACTTCACAGCCAGAGCCAGGGGGATCAAGTCAATGCAGCCGCGTGCACATCTATTCTCTCTACCAGCGTATAGTTTGTACCTTACATATTCATCTCTGTATGAGATATACATATTCTCTCTACCAGCGTATAGTTTGTACCTTACATATTCATCTCTGTATGAGATATATATATTCTCTCTGCCAGCGTATAGTTTGTACCTTACATATTCATCTCTGTATGAGATATATATATTCTCTCTACCAGCGTATAGTTTGCCCCTTACATATTCATCTCTGTATGAGATATATATATTCTCTCTACCAGCGTATAGTTTGCCCCTTACATATTCATCTCTGTATGAGATATATATATTCTCTCTACCAGCGTATAGTTTGCACCTTACATATTCATCTCTGTATGAGATATATATATTCTCTCTACCAGCGTATAGTTTGCACCTTACATATTCATCTCTGTATGAGATATATATATTCTCTCTGCCAGCGTATAGTTTGCCCCTTACATATTCATCTCTGTATGAGATATATATATTCTCTCTACCAGCGTATAGTTTGCCCCTTACATATTCATCTCTGTATGAGATATATATATTCTCTCTACCAGCGTATAGTTTGCCCCTTACATATTCATCTCTGTATGAGATATATATATTCTCTCTACCAGCGTATAGTTTGCCCCTTACATATTCATCTCTGTATGAGATATATATATTCTCTCTACCAGCGTATAGTTTGCCCCTTACATATTCATCTCTGTATGAGATATATATATTCTCTCTACCAGCGTATAGTTTGCCCCTTACATATTCATCTCTGTATGAGATATATATATTCTCTCTACCAGCGTATAGTTTGCACCTTACATATTCATCTCTGTATGAGATATATATATTCTCTCTACCAGCGTATAGTTTGCACCTTACATATTCATCTCTGTATGAGATATATATATTCTCTCTGCCAGCGTATAGTTTGTACCTTACATATTCATCTCTGTATGAGATATATATATTCTCTCTACCAGCGTATAGTTTGTACCTTACATATTCATCTCTGTATGAGATATATATATTCTCTCTGCCAGCGTATAGTTTGCCCCTTACATATTCATCTCTGTATGAGATATATATATTCTCTCTACCAGCGTATAGTTTGCCCCTTACATATTCATCTCTGTATGAGATATATATATTCTCTCTGCCAGCGTATAGTTTGCCCCTTACATATTCATCTCTGTATGAGATATATATATTCTCTCTACCAGCGTATAGTTTGCCCCTTACATATTCATCTCTGTATGAGATATATATATTCTCTCTACCAGCGTATAGTTTGCCCCTTACATATTCATCTCTGTATGAGATATATATATTCTCTCTGCCAGCGTATAGTTTGCCCCTTACATATTCATCTCTGTATGAGATATATATATTCTCTCTACCAGCGTATAGTTTGCACCTTACATATTCATCTCTGTATGAGATATATATATTCTCTCTGCCAGCGTATAGTTTGCCCCTTACATATTCATCTCTGTATGAGATATATATATTCTCTCTACCAGCGTATAGTTTGCCCCTTACATATTCATCTCTGTATGAGATATATATATTCTCTCTACCAGCGTATAGTTTGCCCCTTACATATTCATCTCTGTATGAGATATATATATTCTCTCTGCCAGCGTATAGTTTGCCCCTTACATATTCATCTCTGTATGAGATATATATATTCTCTCTGCCAGCGTATAGTTTGCCCCTTACATATTCATCTCTGTATGCCGTCATGTGTATAGAATATCAGAACAGAAATGAAACACCCAGGGTGTTCAGTAACATAATTCGAGCAATCCTCTGTGGGGATTTGGTGGCTGAGCGTTGGGGTAACGGGTGCACAACTCTGTCAGGTGCGATTATGGGAGGTCGCTTCCAGGAAAACCTGTGTGGCATTTTGTGCATGATGTAAGCTAAGGTTACCTCATTTACTGCTTTCTAAGCGGAGGATGACCACATGCGCGTGCTCACGTGCACACGCGCACACGCATAGAGAAACACCTCAACGGCCCTGTTGACAGGTCTACCAGTTTGGCCCTTGTTCAGGAAGTCGTATAACTCCACCAGTAGAATGAGAATGTGTCCTACCCCCCACCACACACGCGCACACACACACACACACACACACACACACACACACACACACACACACACACACACACACACACACACACACAAGCATGTGTCTGACAGCCTGGCAGCTTTCAGGTATGCTGAGAGCCCTCTGCCACTACTAATCAGTCAGTAGCTCTGTACCACAGGTGGCCATTGGAACCTGAGATCCTGCTTTAGTTCACACACACAGCAGGGCCAGACACATTTATGCTAATTACCATCATACAATGTGAGAAGAGTGAAAGACGCTGTACCACTCATCACATAATGTGAGAACAAGATTTTCCTAGGGTGATCGTTATTCAGTGTGAAAATGAGCTACAGGACCCTTCAGGGTGATTTACACTTAGTTGTGCCACCAGTGCCGCGCCACTGAAACTAGCTGATCTATAAGCTCACAATGCATTGCGCTGCACGCCGTTGTTAGCTTGTAGAGCTGCTATTTGTGGTGCGCGACACAGTGCGCACAACAAAGTATATCAAACCCTTTTATGGCCGTCTTGCAGTGTACAGTTTCCCCGGGTTAAGTTATGCTGCGGTCATACATGTCATTATGGAGATGAGGTGTCCTCGGGCGGCGTTGGTGGTCTGTAGTGGAAACCATTGTAGTTTTCCAGGCTAGACGAGAAATTAAAGATTCGGTTTTGTCTGAAATGTATTAAAACTCAAAAGTTGCGAGTAGCGCAGACACTATAAAAACACGCTTTGCATTCCTGTTGTAAAAGAGGGATTCCCTGTGTCTAGAAGGAGTCAGGGAAGCATCCGAGCAGTTGATGAGTAGCAGACCACTGCAGTAGTGTAGAACTGGATGACTAACTGGGGGATACACAAGGCTGAGGTAGTACCTGCTGTACAATAATAGAGCCTTACAGTAATCCCGCTGCTGATGAGTAATCGGGGGATGTTTGCTATCTGTTTGGTTGGAGTGGAACCTTCAGTTGAAGAGATGAGCACCTGAGGGATACATTAGTACAATATCCCTGAGTGCCAAACTGATGAGTGGGTTAACTGGAGCCAATACCATATGCTACAAGATACGATAAGAGGCTGTTTGGCTTGTTGTAGCAAAGGCTTTGCTTAAGTATAGTCATGAATGCTCCTGGGATACGTTAGTATAAAGGGTATCCTTTATAGAAACATAAACCTCACATACAGAAATCCTCTGATATCGGCCTGGACGGTTAGCTCAACCGTCTGGGCACGTAGGCTGCCAAGCCAGCTGGACAGAGTGCCGCAGGTTCGACTCCCGAGCCCGACGGCCTTTGCCGCTTGTCACTCCCTATCTCTCTCCCCCTTTCCTGTCTGTCTACTGTTCAATAAAGGCATAAAAAGCCCTGAACTAATCTAAAAAAATCTAGTTGATATATCTAGTTGATATACTGTAGGACATCTAGGACAGATTACACTCCAATAACATGTTTTTTGTTTAAGGGACCTTTGTCAGTGACCTGAGGATACATTACAAATATGTGTGTGAGCACATGTAAAACCAACACGTCGGCCATAGAATGTTCATGTATTGTTCCATATCACACATTGTGATATGGGACTGCGGGGCATTGTGCCTTGTGTGAGTGTCTCTAACTGTTGCGGTAGTGAGAACATTTCAACAGATAGAGGTCTCTGGGTAACTGCATAAAGACTCATATTAAAATACGTGGGTGGTCACCCAGCACTTTTGGTCAAATTTACGAAAGTATTCCGAGATTCCGATCGGCTGTCAGACCCAAAGAGCAGCAGGTTGTGAAACATTGTGGTGAAATAGAATAGTTTCCTCTCGAATTATGGCCACAAAGCCTTACAGTCATTCTGGTGCTTGTGATGATGAGTACTTCAGTTGGCTGCAGCCAACCGAAGTACAAGAACTATCTACTGTGTATAATAGCATCTGGCTGTCAGGAAGATAAAGGAGGGCTGATCTCACTAAATGAACAGGATCATCCCTCACTCTCCCTTGGTTAAGAACCTCACTACTTAACAGGAGGTGGGCTCCGCCCAGAAGGCTTTCCTTTCCAAAATCTGGGAGAAAAGAACAGAGAGAGAGAGAGAGAGCAATTAGCGGTGATCATTAGCGCCTTTGTTTTAAAGCATGTCAGCAGATCGTAGCTGGTTGTATGGTAAGGAGGGCTAAGATGATTCCTGACATCGCTCCCTGCTCAGTGCTAAATGCTAATGCATACAGTACATGGTAACACACATTTTATTAGTGGAGTTGGGAATATAGGCATGCATGAAAAAATAACATTTGACATTTAGTCCCTAGGGTGGTGCTATAGAGCCTAGAATCCTTCAGGGAGCATAACATTAATGCACTAAGCAATTTCCAAGGTAATCTGCGGCTGGCCGGCTGCCCATTTGATTTTTAGATGCTTTGTGTGCAAGTGAAATGTTGGGCCTAAGCCAAGGCTGGTGCTGGAGGAAAAGCAGGGCATCACCAAAATCTGTAGGTTTCATTCTCTTGGGGCAAGATGCACAGCTTATTCAATGGCAATCCTACAGTACCTGTAGTTTTTGGAGTATCTTCTGTCTGTGGGTTTGAGGGAGTGCACATGCAAAGTGTTGTTTCGCCCTCAGGGCGTCTTATTGGTATTAGTATCCATGTGTTTGTATATACAGATTTTAACATCAAAGAGGAAGAAACATCTGCACACTTGTTTCTAGAGCTCCACAAGAGACATACTTTATTTAATGGCAAAAATGTAACGTTTCAACTCTTTAGGTCTTCATCTCTGTGATTTATTCAGAGTTTGACATGGTGGACTTCTTCCACGCCTGATATCCCAAAACTGCTCACCTGCATGATTGTTGAATGTTTCTGTTCAAACAATGATTTCCAGCACAATTATACCACCAAACTAAGTAAAAAGTTATTTTCTTCTCCCCACATCATTTGAAAATCTAGTATTTTATCTGTTGCTTTAAGTGTATAATGTTCTGCAGTGTGTTCACCTCACATAATTGATTGATTGATTGAAATCTTTATTAACAGTTTGTAGAATTTACAGTACATTTTAAGCACAAACTCAATACAAAGACTGTCAACTGTGAGTGGACGACCCAATTAAGCATTACACTTGTTTACAACAGGGTCCACATTGTTCAATTCATCAAAACATTTAAAGACATACAAACATTTAGAGACATACAAATAGACATTTCTCTGTAGGTAAAGAACAGAACAGGAATTCATCATATGGGAAGCAAAAAAGGGAAAAGATACTATATACAGTGAGGGAAAATGGGGTGGGGGGGTGGGGGGGATTCAGATTTTACAGAGGCCAGTTTCGAATTGCAGCCATCCGTAGGTGCCCTTTGAGAGCGGTTTTGAAGGAGTCAAGGGATTCACATGTCTTAATGACTGTTGGTAGGGCGTTCCACATTTTGGTGGCATAGGAGCGAAAAGAATTTAGTCCCTTGTTTGTGCCGAATCTGGGTTGTACATGGTTTGTTGCACTCCCTCTGGTGTTGTGGGTGTGGACTTGTGAAGCTAAGGGTTATGGGTAAAGTTTATTGTCCCCAAGAGGAAATTTGTCTTGGGTAGAGTGCTACAGTCCATTACTTCACATAAAAACATTACAAAATCCTTTTATGGCTTTTATAACCTTTTCTAATGGTCGAACATATTTGAAACAATAAGTGGGGCTTACGATCGTGGTCATTGCCTCTATTCAGCCATCTTTGGTACTACGCCTGACATTGGCCTCTCTGGTTCGATGCATCAAGCTCTGGCTTATTTTATTTATCTAAATGAAAAGATTTGGGAAACAAACCACATTAATAAAATATATACTGTAAATAAATGAATGAAATATAAATATTTTCATTACATCAGGTTGAGGAGTTTTATTTGAGAGTTGGGGTTGCACACAAACTGCAACAGGAATGTCCCCATTGCTCGTATATATATATATATATATATATATATATATATATATACCTAGTGTGTAAAAAGGTACATATAAATGTAGGTTTGAATATTAAAGCTGTTTCTAAACTTCCAGATGCCTCTCAGTGTGGAGCGCTGGGAAGATCTCCAACAAGGCTTCTATTCCCTGTTCTTACGCCATCACTGCTAACAGTAATGTTGGAGAGACATAAAGAGAAATAAACATGTTTTAGGGTACCGTTTTTCAGTTGCATGCCATTTTCTTTCCCCCCTCCAGGTGCCGTGCAGCCTGGAGTACTGGGACGAGCTCCAGCAGGCCTTTGTCCCCTACCGGGAGTTTAGCCTGTCAGAGAGCAGCCCCTGCCAGCTCCAGCTGCCCTGCCTCAACCTCACCAACCAGCAGAAGGAGCTGGTGGCCTCCGACCTGTGGAGGATTGTACTGAATAACAACGGAGATGGTGGAGATGAGCAAAGGTACGAGAAATGAGATAGAGAGAGTATGTGTGTGTGTGTGTGTGTGTGTGTGTGTGTGTGTGTGTGTGTGTGTGTGTGTGCAGGGCGTGGGCATGTGTGAGTGTGCAGTATGTGTAAGTCGTATTACCTTGAATAATTTGGTAGTTGATAAAGATAGCTTTCTACCACCAATTGCTTCTGTAATCCTAAAGTGTGTGCTATTGTACGCACAGTACACATGTCCGTATTGTGTGTGTGTGTGTGTGTGTGTGTGTGTGTGAGGGTGTGTGTGTGTGTGTGTGTGTGTGTGTGTGTGCTCGCGCGCACGCATGCTTGCAAATATGTGCACATGCATGTATCGTATGTACTGTATATTCCAACATACTGTATGCATGTGACATGCATATGTGTGCATGCATGTGTGCGCGTGCATGCGCCTGTGTGTGTGTACGTGCGCTGCGCACGCATGTGTCGTCCAGTGTGAGGCAAAGCAGAGAGGGAGAGCACCCAGGCCGACGAGCACAAAAGCTAGCAGTGTGCGTCCCTCGCCCCACATCTGGTGTGCAGGAGCAGGGAGCGGGCTTGGAAGGCGTTCAGATCAGCCTAATGAGATTTCCCAGCACACCAAGTGCCTGTCAGGGCCCATCCGGATTCCTTCCTGCTTACCTTGAGTGTATCTAATCGGGGAGGGGAGTGTGTGTGTGTGTGTGTGTGTGTGTGTGTGTGTGTGGGGGGGGGGGGGGGGGGGTAGCAGCTCACGAGAAAGGAGAGTAAAACCTCCTTTTGGTGTGGCTCATACGTTCCTGGGTTGGGCTGAGTTGGGTTGGGTCGGAGCCGGCCTGCCAAGTACTGTAACACCTCAAAGACAGTGCTTTCTTATGGCTAGTTCATACATCGTTGTGTGGCTGCAGATTGCTTGCTGAAAAATAACTGATCTTCAACTAGATTCAATAGAATACTTCGGTAAGCGATGTGGTTATACAATACAACCAGGTAAAAAAAATATCTGCGCCCCACCACACACTGTCTCCTTATCTCTGTACCTGTCATAGCTCAACATCTCCTCTCCCTACTTCACACTGCTGTGCCTACCTTGTTTTCCAGCGCTACATGTCTGTCTGTCTGTCTGTCTGTCTGTCTGTCTGTCTGTCTGTCTGTCTGTCTGTCTGTCTGTCTGTCTGTCTGTCTGTCTGTCTGTCTGTCTGTCTGTCTGTCTGTCTGTCTGTCTGTCTGTCTGTCTGTCTGTCTGTCTGTCTGTCTGTCTGTCTGTCTGTCTGTCTGTCTGTCTGTCTGTCTGTCTGTCTGTCTGTCTGTGTCTCTCTCTCTCTCTCTCTCTCTCTCTCTCTCTCTCTCTCTCTCTCTCTCTCTCTCTCTCTCTCTCTCTCTCTCTCTCTCTCTCTCTCTCTCTCTCAGTCTCTCAGTGTCTCTTTCTCTCTCTCTCTCCTCCCTTGCTTCCTCCACTGGGTTTAGGGAACTTTTTAGTAGAAGCAAACTGCCAAGCCCACATTCTGTGTGGCTTAAAGAGCTCCAGAGGAGCAGAATGGGAGGAATAAGAAAACATGCACAAGAGAAGAAATTCAACAAAAAAAAAGCCCCTACAGTACCAGATCCAGTGTAAAGCAAAATATACATCTGCGTTTCATTATAATCATACTCCAAACACTACATTTCCTTTATGTTTAAATTATTTGTCCTTTTTGATCAAAATTGATTCCCTTCCCTTACTCGCTCGTTTCATCTGCCTTGCTTCAGTTTCCACCAGAAAAAATAACTTGGCCGCCCTGCCAACTGGAAGTAATGAAAATTGTCAACATATGATGCTTATCTTTTTAAGGAGCGCTCTGCTGCACCAGCGTTTTTTGGGGTCTTGAACGTTTCCTCCTGGAGCTTTTTATGGTGGATCATGGTAGCAGCAAATTACAGAGCAAATGGTCATTCACTTCAATTACCTTCCATTCGCCATCATCAGCCATGACGTGCAATTAATGTCCATGGAGTGCGTCTCCTGGCAACCCACAACAGTAACAGCCTACCTTAGACTCATAGCTCCGGTTGGTATGGGAGGCCATTCTGTACGCCGCCAGCTCTTTTTGTCCCATGTCTGTTTTAAAAATCATAACATTATTTTAGCTGTAGATTTTTATCGAGGAATTCACACAGTATTGAAACACTGAACAAGTAATACTGTAGGAGCATTCAGCCACTAATATGAATCAGGTTGTTTTAATTGGTGAGGAGAATGGTTGCGGCTGTTATTTTCCCCCCCACCATCTAACAGAAGACACAAAGTCAATAACTGTTTACTAGTTTTACCCTGAAGGCCCTCAGAAGCCGAATCGCGTTGGTCCTACTCTCATCTCCGCCTGCCATGTAAACTAAATGTTTGATTTCCCCCAATGTGAAAGCCTGCCACTCACTCTTTTTCAAGTCTGCCTTGTGTATTTTACACTTTTATCACTCGCGGCCAAAAAAAGAAAACCTCTAAATATTTATTTGTTTGCTTGCTTGATCTCCTTCCTATTGCTCGACCAGTTCGGACAGTGAGTCTGGCTCCCAGCTGCACTGCGACCAGCTGGTGTCTCCCACGGCGCTGGCGGCGTGTACACGTGTGGACTCGTGCTTTGCCCCCTGGTTTGTGCCCTCGTTGGGAGTCTCGCTGCAGCTGGCCCAGCTGGAGCTGCATCTCTGCCACCACCTGGAGCAGCTAGGCACAGGTAGGAGACGTCAGGATGATGGACCTCATAGACAGTGGTGCCAGATCATGTAACGTTACTGCATTGGCACAAGGCAAGGGTGGAAATGCAATAAAGCAACTCTCTTCCTTTTAGCAATGGAAAGGGCTCAGACCTACTTGACGATAAATCGTCATATTGATGAGGAAAACACATTTTAACAGTATTTTATGGTCAGATGTTTTGCATTGTGAATGTGTCAATGTTGATATGAACACTGTCTTTCGTTCCTTCCAGTTCCGTCTCAGCGCCTTCGCCCCTTCCTGCCGGACAGGAAGTTACCTCAAGAGCAGGAGTTTATGGTGGTTGGTACCCAGGACCCACAGGTGTTCCTACGCCAGTGGAACAATGGAGACAGCCTCTGTCAGGAGTTCCACTTCTCTACCCAGCTGGAATGCAAGCTGCTGGAGTACCGAAATCTAACATTCCTCCATTTCCTGCAGCCCTTTGTACTACAGGTAGTGGCAAATACTGGCCTGTGCAGCTACTGTTACGTATATTGATCCAAATGTTTCTCTTCAGATGTCACGGCTGTTATCCTTAATAAGGATATCTGATGAGGGCTTGATGTTTCATTATATACAAAGTGAAAATACTTTTTCTCTTTAAGCCAGAAATGTAACCCAGCTTCAATTGTTTTTGCAACTGTGCATTTCAACTTCTTGTCCTGTGTGTCCAAAGGGCCAGGCCGCTGCCACTCTCTCCCCCCAGAGTTCCCAACTGGACGGGAACGTGTTTGTAGACCCCGTGTTCCTCAACATCAGCCAGTATGCCATCCACACCCTGGACACTGCCCTGCTCAGCTGGCAGCAGGTGAGACACCACACCCAGAAACTGCATTCTCAGTTTTCTCACAGTAAAAAGTAAACAATCACACTGCTGCCCATAGACTTTCTTTAGCTACCTGCTAACAGTAGCTTCTGTACAGCTGCACAGCCGAGGCCGCTAGTAGGGCCTTTAGATTCATCCATTTATTATCCATTATTACCAGCAGAGGCCTATACCCCATATAATGGCGTATACAACTGATTGGATGTTGACAATCTAACAGTCACACATCTCTTAGCTATCTCTTAGCAACAACAGTCTGTTGAAACCCATCTATAGACCATCACCAGTGGTCCTTAAAGTTTTATGTCTTATGGCTCGTGTTCCTACTGAGAGTAAAAAAGTAATTCCCTTAAAAGTGATCATACAATACAACTTCCAGTGTCTCCCTTGCATTTTTAGCAAATGTTGCCATTGTGGTAGGTTTTCATGGACGTCGAAGCTTGAAGTCTCTTTGGGAGCAGACATCAATCTTTATGAGGGGAAAAAAATAAGTAAATTTCAGCACATTTGATGCCATATGCAAAGAAAATACACTACTGCATAAAGAAGTCATATACTGCACACAGATACGTTACAGTATATTTAGGAAGACATCCTGGGGTTTAAAATTTTCCTTTCTGCCATCAAAAAACGCATATGGATTTAACATGCAAGGGAACCCCTGAATTCATTTTGCAGTGTTCATGATGCATGCAGACAGCACACATTATCAGTATCACAACCCTTATTTAGTGTGATATGCTGTTCCACATTTAAAGCCACAACATTCAGTCAGTGGAACACGGCATGGTACGTTATACTGCATAAGCTACCACATAACCATTATGCTAAGAACAGAATCCATGGTTAACCCATTCAGGACGGGAACCCCTTTTGGAGTTTTAAGCATTATGTTATACTTTAGCTATTGAAAAATAGCAGATCTACAAGCTCGTAACGCGGCACAGAGTGAAAAATCATGAAAATGTGGCGCAAATCTTTGAATATATATTCTTTCAGAGCGAACGTTTTTAACTCCGATCTTTGCTTCTGGGGGGGTCCCTGGAACAACATATTTTCAGATGGGGGTCGGCGGCCAAATACATATAATTGACATGAAATAGTTTGAAAACTACTGATAGAAACAGGTTTTTTCAGAAAACTGTCATGATTTAGACGACATTTTGTAGAATCTGGTCTCAGTCTAAATGGGTTGATCAATGAGTCATGTGTTGATGCAATCTGCAGCCCCTTGATGCTGGAAATGTGACAACAAGTCAATTATTATTGTTGTCCTCACATTTTTCCTAAAATCAGCATTTAACAAGTAGGAAGAATTTAATAAATCTTCAACCAGTGACTGGGTTTTAGGTTACCTCAAATTTCCCCCAGGATCACCATCGGTATAAGAATATTAGTGAGCGTCTTGGAGTGCGTTTATTCTTTTACATTTATTCTAATATATATTAGTGTACACAAGCAAAGCAGCCATCCAGTTCCTGGACTTTTACAAGATCTCGACTCTTTACCCAATAAATCAGTCACCACAGGTACCGCATGTGGGCATTTACAGCCTGTGCAGAAAGAAGATACTGATGTAAATTCCACTAAACAAATACACAACCACTGGGACAGGTTTCAAAACCCTTATCCTCGGTGCCTGATCATAGATATATCCTCCGATACCGTAGAATTGAACCCACTGTGCTGCGCCGCCGAGGGGGCTACCGTTATGTCTGCTCTTGGGGCTCTAGCTCTATGGAGCTCGTCATCTCTCAGTTCCCAGCTCTCAGCACTGCCTCTGGTAGCCAGGATGTTTGTGTGTGAAGTGACGCCCATGAAAACACTGCAAAACCTGAGTGGTGACACCTGCCAAAACCTCATCTGGCCCCGGTCCCCCCCCCCCCCCCCCCAGACCCCTGGACTGTTAAACACACGCAAACACGCATGCAGACACGCACACATCAAACACACGCATACTGTACATACACGCACGGACATGCATGCACGCACGCACACGCCTTGCCTCCCTGGCTTGGCGTGCCACATCCCAGCCCTATTTGACTCAGCCGTGACTGTGCTGACTCATAAACTAGCCTCTTGAGTTTTGAGGTACACATATTATTTCTATACACACACGCACGTGCGCACACGAACACACACACACACACACACACACACACACACTCACACACACACACACACGCACACACTCACAGCCAGATGACTGAAAATTAATAGACTTATTTTTCTAGGAACAGCTGTTGTGCTTTACCTGTGGAAAATGGAATTAAATGAGGTTAACTTGACTGTGTTGAAAATCTACAATGAGTTATGACATGATTGTATTGGCTGGTTTGGTTAATACCTTTGTTTTCAATGAGTGGCATCACTGACTCATCAAAGGCACTTTTTGCGTCTAATGGACCATATTTGATGAGTGGTCACATTTGACCCTCGCCTTCACCCTTGCGTCATGTGGTACAGTATAGCCAGTGAATGTTCCCTATTTGAGCTGCTTAAATTGTCCATAAATAAGACTTCAGAGAGGGTTGGTGGTGCTATATTGAAAGGTCACATTCCAGCTTTACCAGAGTGTTCTGGACATGTTGGTATCCAGGTATTACAACACATGCCACGCATAGCTGCTTACAATAGGTCAGTATGACTGGTTGAGATTACTGTTCGGCCACAGCTTTTCTTGTTATTTATTGGCTGGCTTTTGAGGATCTTTCTATGGCATAAATTGCCTTCAGCTATGACTCTTCATTCTGCATCAGATTTACCATAGAGAGAAACATATATGGAGGACTACAAACACACACTCACACACACACACACAAACACACACACACACACACACACACACACGCGCGCGCACACGCACACGCACACGCACACGCACACGCACACGCACACGCACACGCACACACACACACTCTCTCTGAGTAGATTCAGAGCACTTCACACCACTCTTTACACACAAACAATTCTGACATACACACACAAATACAAACCCTTGTTTGTGAGACCTCATGCAGTCAGTATGGGCTGGGTTCTGCCCAATAAATTGATTGAGCCTCTGAATTGGCTTGATTTAGCCTAAACAGCAGCAGCCTTGTAACTTGGTATAGAACCTTTATAACTACCTCCAGCCTTCACCACTCTGCAGAACAGGAGGGGGAAAAAAACACACTATAATTATGAGCCGAATGAGTTGCATGTGGATATGATAGCGCCTGAGTGAGCCGTAGAAGGAGAGGTCAAGTACAAAAAAAGGCTGATCCATTAGGAAACGCTCTTGTTAAACAGTTGGCCCACTTCAGAGGAAGTTGTGAACACGGCGCCGGCGGAACATTCCAGCATTCTGTTTCCCCTTTTGGGTTTTCACTGAAAGTAAACCTTGTATGTGTGAAGAAAATAACCTTGTATGTGTGAAGAAAACCTTGTATGAACGTGATATTAAGCATGGCCTGCCTGTGGTGGTGGAGTGCAGCACGGGGGCACATGTGAAGGTCTGCTCCACTCATCTGAAAGGTATCACACTGATGGATGCGAGACCTGGATATCACACACACACACGCACACACGCACGCACCCGCACGCACGCACACACACACACACACACACACACACACACACACACACACACACACACACACACACACACACACACACACACACACACACACACACACACACACACACACACACACAGGCACAATACACATTATGTACACATGTACATACTGTACATACAGTATAGATGTTTTAAGTTTCTAAAGCAAAACATAAATCCAGTTGATGTTGATTGAAGCCGTGATTAGGGCCAGTTGGAAATGTAAACAGGCGCTGTCCTTCCGCAGCATGATGATATGTCCTAACGTGTGTAATTGTTGCAGTGATTTTCATGTTTCCTGGTGTCAAGGCTGGCAGGCAGGCTTGTTGTGATGTGGTGTTCCGGGGCCAGTGTTGGGCCATGTTGGGCTTCCATAAAAGCCAGGGGAAGATTCCTGCACCACCACACAATTAGAGCCCCAGAACCCCGGCTTGGTCACACTGTACCACCACAACCAGATCTGCCGGAGCAGTTCCAGACCCGTACAATTTCACAAATACAGTTCCTGATCATGGAGACTTCATTATGTATGTCAATGATGGCCTTAGATCTTTGATATCATTCTCCTGACAATTGGCATTGTTACATGTATAGAACATGCATGACGGCCATGGCCCTTAATTATGAAGTTAAAATATTCAACATAACCACCCGCCACTAGAAAGTACAGCCCAATCGTGACTTTGCTTTTGATAACACTAGCATTAGTATTGCCAGCCTCTCTGTGCAAAGTTCTCCTTTGCAAACATGCAAAGCCAAACAATCCCTCAATAATGTTGATTATGTAATTGCCATTTCTATCCATTTTGCTTCCGTGCCTGACCTCAAACCAGGAAGATTTGGTTCATAATAAAAAAAATCTAAAATCAAATAAAAAAGAACTTTATCCTTCAGTATAATGCAGCCCCCTTACCCTTGCACTCTACAGCCCCAGCCTCAGCCCCCAACCACCCCAACCTCAGACCCCAAGCCTCCATTACCAAACCTCAGTCCCCAGACCCAGCTCCAATCTTTGCTACCCCAGAGCCCCTAACCCCAGGGAAGTGGCTTCAGAGGAAAGCCACACGAAAGCACAGTAGTATTTATACACTCCTCTTTCTCACAGAACACACAGAGGCCATCGCACGTACAATTGAGACAACAGGAATGTCCTCTCCTTTCTTCTTTCCCCGCCATGTTTGAGTGATTTCGCTTTGTTCCGCGCCCGGAAAAGGCAGTAACAGAGATATCATGTTCCTGGTTATAGCAGATGTGTGGCCCAGGGTGATACATGAAGAGAAATAGGTGTTTAAAGATCCGATTATTGTTTCATAATGCCCGTTTTACAGGCTCGCCTGTCGCCTCGTCTCCTGGAAAGTGGACATAGTATCCTGTTTAAGAGTTGCATATCTCCTGACCGGGTGTCATTTGTCTCTCACTATATGCATGCATGGTTATTTACTGTCGGTTCTCCAGACATTTTACTGTACCTTTTCGTTTATATGGGCCTCTCCGTCTTACATATCTTCACAAGACTGTGAAAACTAAAGTAATGTAATATGAACGGGGATTACAGAAATGGATATTTGGATTCCTGATAGAGACCCTCTTTAGTGGAGAAACTGCCATCTTGTGCTCTTTAACAAGCAGGTTGTGTTGACTCTCCAAATATCTGTCCCAATCTTTGCCCACATAAAGGCCTCTGATAGACGGCGAGTGATTGTGAATACTAGAGGAAGGTTTTCTGATGTCTGTATCATGTTGCCTAATGAAGTGGAGCTGAAAGATGATATCATCAAAGGGAGGGCTTAGCAGTGGCATATTAAAGATGGCAGCAGGATGTTAGTAAATCGCAGTGTCACATTTGAACGCAGGACAGATAGCGTTCCACTATAAAACTGGAAATGCACTTGAACCCACAGACACAGCTGCCCCATCTAGTGTGACTCCTCGTTCTCTCTCTACCTATCTCTCTCTGTCCTCTCTCCGCCATCTATCATCTAAACCTCTTTTAATGGTGCAAACTTTCCCATCCGTTTTCAATACCAACAACAACTCCGGGACCCGGAACGTGCTTGGCAGTTAACCTCTGAGCTTTTACTGCCATTCTCTCTTAACCATCAGCCTCTCTCCTCCTGCTATTTAAAAGTATACAGCTGGCCTGGTTGCCTTTTGTTGGGATAGCCGAGTCGTTATTGAGAAGCTGTTGGAACCACAGTCATGTGTGCATCGAGATAGGGAGGGGTGTGGAGGAGAGATCCCACCAGGGCCCAAGAGCCTCTTGAAGGGGCTGAAGTGATATATGCATGCACACACGTGCGAAGACTGTGCGCGTGCGCACACACACACACGCGCACGTACGCACGCACGAACATACACATACACATACACATACACATACACATACACATACACATACACATACACATACACATACACATACACATACACATACACATACACATACACACACAGTAACATATACATACTTGGTCAACCTTTTATTTTAAATGTGCGTGCATGGGCATTTGAATGTGTGTGCAAGAGAGAGAGGGAGAACTAAAGCATGAACTTTTGCATGAGCAAGTTTTGACACACCGGCCTCTCCCTGATAAGCCAATTTTTCCACAGTGTTTCGCAGCCCCTTGCATGCAAGGTGACGCATGGGTGGACACTGGACAGCACTCTTGTTGGCCTTGCATGACTCGCGTTATTCTGCGGAGCCCTCTCAGTGGCCCGTGGCTGTAGATGGGCCAGCTTCCACCATGCTGTTCTCTCCTGACAAACCACACACGCTTGTACAATACATCCATGACTCTCACTAACAGGAATGCCTGCTTTTTCAGCCCAAGCTAAACCTGAATTACTAAACAAAACACATGCATGTGTGCACAGTGCACACACACGCACGCGCACATGTGCATATATAATTTGAAACTTTGAGGTTTGACATTTTCAGGCCCATTTATCACCGAACGAGGAGAACATTAAGCCACTTGAGAAAGAGATGTAACTGTAATCGTAGTTGATTTGAAGTCCAGGGTCTGCTCAGAAGAGAGGCCTCAAAGTTCTTTTGCGTGGAACCGGGGGATGAATTTGGCCCTGTAGCCTTGACCAAAGCGGCTCCAACCTGGACGGATATCAGGCTTTGATATGATTCACACCCAAAAAACACCATTGAGGTTGGGATGATGTCACACATCCTGCCCTCCCACGGATATGCCCACAAAGAGCTGCACTTATTAGATATGGATATGCACATAATAGCACTGACAAATGCATATGTGCACAGCAGGGTTCCCCCCCAGCGGGAGCACACACACGCACACACACCATATAAATGGAGTTCATATCCAGGATATGAACTCCTGTACAATACTGATATTGAGAATAGGGATGCTGGGTTTCATATGGTTAAAATCCTGAGGTGAGCTCAGCGTGCTTCCCTGGCTTATAGTCAGAAATACATCCTCAATGTATCCATGTGTAGCTCTGGGAGTGCACAACTGAATAAAAAACGGAATAAAATCTCTGCAACAGGTGCATTGGTGCAGCTGCATGCGATGCCTGAAGAAGGTGTTTGACTGAAATTTCAATAAACAGTTTTATTGAGCAAGTGAAGTGCTCGAGTGTCTGAACGTGGGCTATATTCATCGATTGTTCGCCCTCAGAATAGGGACACTAGGGTTCAATGATTAATTCTACAACAGGTCGTTTCGAGGAAGCAATCTGATTGGTTTAAACGGCTTCCAGCCGTGGATCAAACCAGCACCATTCACCACCTAATCAAAACAAAGAATTCAGCTGCTCTGTTTTCCCAGAGCGCTAGCTCGGTGGCTAGGCTAGCTAGTTTCTTGGGACATTTGTGGTCGTAGTGACTACATCTGTCATTAAAAATATATATTTTTTCAGCGATTTTCTTAGTTTTAAGGGTAACTGTTGTAGAATTGCAATTATTATTATTGCCACTTCAGTGATGCTTGCGGAACTCGACTTCGTCTCGTTCCTTACCGCATCACTGTCGTGGCAATAATCACGTTAAACCACACCCTCTCGTGTAATATTGCTTAAAACGCAGGAGTTTACAGTGTGCCCTTTCAGTTGGCATCTCATGATAACGCTTCCGTCCCATCCCCGCCCTTGTCCTGTGTGTTAGAATGGGAACCATGAAGCTGAGGACATGCTGTTCAGCCACTATGTGATCTGTAACGACACCCACGAGACGCTGCGCTTCGGCCAGGTGGACACAGACGAGAACGTGCTGCTGGCCAGCCTGCACAGCCACCAGTACAGCTGGAGGTCCCACAAGTCCCCCCAGGTATGGGAGTACACACGCAAGCACGCACGCACGCAGACACACACACACACACACACACACACACACACACACACACACACACACACACACACACACACACACACACACGGATGCACACACACACACGGATGCACACACACACACACACACACACACACAGTACTCACACGCAGACAAATTCACCCTAGGCGTTGCAAAACTACTGATGGCCCCCAGCCTTGTGGTTTTGGTTTGAGCTGGAATAGTCATACACAAACGTGTGTGCGTATATGTACTGCACGCACGCACGCATGCACGCACGCACGCACGCACGCACACTAGTATAGACAGAATAAAACCAGAATACATTATATGTACACACAGCCTGACACAGGCATGCATACTGTACATAAGACATTAAAATACACTTGCGTAAACAGAGCAAACACCCATATAATGTACACTTACACACACAGTATACATGAATTCACATACTGTCCAGGATACACACACACACACACACACACACACACACACACACACACACACACACACAAACATCAGTGTCCAGCCACTATCTGTGTGTCTCTGTCAGCGCTCTCTGACAGTTGCCCTGACAGCATTGTTAAGGAAGATTGATTATATTTAACCCTTCGTGGTTTTGGGGTTGAGCGGAGGGTGGGCTGGCGATCAGTGGCATGTGTGCGAGTGTGTGTGTTTGGTGAGCACATGTTTCAAGGCCCCCACGTGTTCCGAAGCCAGTGTGAGAAAGTGGAGCTTGAGAAAAGACATGGCCATAATTGCTCACAGTAAGTCAGTAAGTCAAGTCGTATTAATCATCGATCACAGTTAATCTGTGCTCTTACCTCACTATCGGACACACATACACACACTCGCTCTCTTCCTGACACACACACACGCACACGCACACGCACGCGCACGCACGCGCACGCACGCACGCACGCACGCACGCACGCACGCACGCACGCACACACACACACACACACACACACACACACACACACATTTACTCACACACACACACGCAGACAAACTCCCAGACAAAGAGGTGATCTGGCATATTGTAGCTGTGAATACCACGTTTCACTTTACAACTGAGTCAGAATGACCTCTTGTGTTTTCGGGGGACAGTCTTGGATGAGAAACTGTCCGAACGGGCCAGATGTCATCATCATCTGCGAGGAATGTGATTCCAGGATGGTTTTGTCATGTGTTATTCCACCATGTATCTGTGGTATGAAATATGTGTGCTCAACATGAACATGATTTGCGATACTAGATAATACGAAAGGAGCAATGGCTGCCAAGGACTAAGCGGTTAAAACTCGTTGAGCTGGGTGATAAAATTCCTGTTGATGTGTCAGCCTCCTAGCTAATTGTAGCACACTATACCTAATTGCCTTTGAATGGGTTATGAAAATAGTGAAAGCGATAAGAGAAAGAGGTCGTATTTCTGTAACGGTAACTCGGTCCCGTGCGTGTGTTTTTGTAGCTATCAGGGAATCAGTGGACAGGGCGGCTTCTAAGTGCTTCTCCTGTTTGACTAAAGTCCCATGATGCCTTGTGGTGTCTTAAGCAACACAGGACGTCATGAAGCCCCATTCCGTAGAACTCCACCCTCCTCATTATCCCCTCTGTTCCCTCCTTCGATCATTGAACATTGACTCAAGCATTCAATCAAAAGTGTCACCACTCAACTGCGCTCATCTCTTCTCCTTGCCATTTGTTTTAATCTCCCCGTTCCGTTAACTACTTTCACAGCTCTCCACCCACTCCACCTCCTCCACTGCCACCACTTTCCCCCTAACACGACCTCAGTTCTCTCCTGACCCAAGCTCTCTCCATGTATACGCTGTTGAATCCTGCAGGTTCGCAGTCTCGTAAACAATGGCTTGACTACACAGGGGGGAGAAAAAGAAACCATTTGGATTTGCTTTAGGTGACATGATGAAGTCACATATGCATTACATCGTCTCTTTGTCGTCGTTCTTTGATGGTTGAATAATGGTAATAATAATTTAGCTATTGAAAGAAAACTGGAGGATTTAGGTCAGGCCTAAATGGGATAATAACAATGTGGTCCCAGCGTTGCTCACATGGACAATGAGTTTCCACCATGTCATGACATCACTATCTAATTCCCTTCATATTCCTTGACTCCCAAACTCGCCCCCCAGACCATGGCCTCCACATGATGTCCCAGGTTCAACTCTCCCTCGCATGCTCCTCCAACTTCTTCACGTCAGAACCCAGCCCTGTCCCTTTCCCCCACGCATGACTCCACCATCAGCTTCCCAACACAATGTGAAGCCCCCACAGTAAACTCTCTTAGCTTCAGAGGACCAGTCTCTCACTACTTTTACTTTACTTTATTTGTTTATTTGGACAGGACAATGCATATTAATGTACGTCACTTGGTGTAAATACACCGGATATAGCACAGTTGCTCATTTTCATCCGCAGTCCTCACAAAGAAACGGAAAACAGACAAACAGTGGAATACATTTACATAACATTACATAGGGAACACAGGATAAAAAATACACCTAAAACATAAATGGTTGCAGCTTTGGTTTTCAAGCAACCATTTTTTCAGATTTAATTTAAAAGATGGAAATGTAGCACAATCCCTTATACGCAGAGGAAGGCTATTCCATGCTACACAACCCTGTACTGAGAGGACATTTTGGCCGAATGTTGTTTGCCGGTGCGGCACTTCGCAGTCTCCTCGAGTGGTTGCTCTGGTACTGATTCCCCTATCAGGCTTTCGTTTAATGAATTCACTTAGGGGGGGCGGGCACAGACCATGTAGGGTCTTGTATATGACCCCAACGTGTTTGAAAATGTTAAAGTTATCAAAGCTAAAAAGATTGAGCCTCCGAAGGATGTTTCAATGATGATATGAGTGGGGCTTCCTGTCAAACACTTTGAGCGCACTCTTGTAGAGCTGTTCTATGGGTTTGAGAATAGTCACACCTGTGCAAGACCAGTTTGTGAAACAGTATTCACTTTGTGATAGGATCATACAGTGAAGATACGATCTGGCCGCTCCAACTGTCAGTAAGGGTCTAATTTGTTTAAAAATTTGAAGGTTGATTTTAATCGTATTAGTGACTTTCTTCACATGTTTTTTAAAAGTTAGGGTTGAGTCTAATATGACTCCGAGGTACTTGAACTCTGTGACAAGTTCAAGTTCCTCCCCACCCAGAAACACATTTGAGGACTCTAACACAACTGCTCTTTTGGAGAAGGCCATGCAGACTGTCTTTTTGGCATTCAAGAGCAGACATGAGTCTATAAGCCAGTCTTGAATGCCTGTCAGAGCTGAGTAGTATTGAGCCCTGGGGGACACCGACCGAACGGGTGTGGTAGGGAGATTTTACACTGTTGACACTTACATACTGTTTTCTGGTGGATAGATAGGAAGTTAGGAACTAAACCATTCTGTAGCTTCTGGACATAAATTAAAGTATGTTGATTTGGACAAGAGGATACGGTGACAGACGGTGTCGAGCGCCTTCTTGAAGTCCAGGAACACCGCCATTGCACAGGGAGCTCTGTTCAAAGCACACTTTAATTTTTCTATGAACTGGAAGTTTGCTGATTTGGTGGAGTGGAAGGCCCAAAACCCAAACTGCATGGAATGCAGTGGCCGTTGTCAGGTGTTTGATGATAAACTTGACAATCCACTTTTCAGCCACCTTTGATATAACTGGTAGGATGCTTATAGGTCTATAGTTTGAAATGTCAGTTTTAGCGCCAGATTTGTAGATTGGTGTTATCACTGCAACTTTCCATTGAGGGGGAACAGTGCGTTGTCTTATGGACAGATTTACCAGATGTGTGATCGGTGCCACCAGAGATTCAACATATGTTTTAAAAAAGTTTGTATGGAGCCCATAGGCATCCTTGGCTTTGGATGCTTTAGTCTTAATACATTAGTCTTTGTCATGCACTGTGGGGACCCGCCAAACGCAGACCCACGACCCATGCAGACTCCTTCTGACCCACAGCTTAAGAAATATACCAGGACATTATTTCCCCAGCATCAGAAGTTAAGATATATATATATAATTAACTCTAACCGCAAGCATGGGAGCAGCGCATGTCGGACCGTTTCCGCATGTCGGTCCGTTGGTGTGTCTAATCTGCGTTTGCATCCCGCCCAAGCTCAGTAGTCCTGGGCAGAGCTGTGACCTCTGGCCTTTATGCTTTTGAAAATGTCTCAATCATAGATTGAGGCTATTTTTGTCATACGACAACACTGTCCTACGACGATGTATAAATCAGGCTTTCGCTGAGTTCTGGGGTTCTTCCTCCAACACGCTCCAACATCATCTCTGGAGATCAACGCCAGCCCAGCTCTGTCCCTGTCCCCTCCTTGATCCCCCTATTCCAGTTGAACTGCGCTGGCTGAGCTCATTAGGCCTTGTCTGGCTTGTCCTGCCGTTGGCCTTCCTGCCTGCGTGTTGCTGTCTAGGGGCCTGGCTGGAAAGGCAACCGTGTCCTGTTCCTCTTTGTTACACCCCAGTAAATGCAGTCCTCTCACCGGAGTCTGTGGCCTTGTCTTACCTCAGTAGCCCTGCTCTGCGTCTGACCTGGCTCGCTCTTTCTGCTTGTTTTCTACTCCCCACGGTCGCTCTCAGTTAAACATGTAGGGTTAATTTAACCCTGAGAGTTTCATTATCTCTCTGAAATTTGCTGTAGTCTAGTTTAGTCCTAGTGTGCCTCGTCCCTGACCTTCAGCGACTCACTCACCTCATCCGTGGATCGGTCACTGTGTTGGGTTTCTCCCTTGGTCCTCTCTCTCTCTTCAGAACCACAGTCACTGTGCACTGGCTCAGCTCATGCACAGTGAGCTCACTGCATTGTTACTATTTTCAATATTCACTCTCTCCCTCCCAGAGACCTCCCCGGCTTTTCTGCTGTCCAGTCCATTTATCGGACCTGGCCGTGACATCAATGGTCACCTCCTCCCCTCTCCCACCTGGTTCTGTATGCCTTGTGCCTGTTACCACACACGTACATAGCACAGCCCTCACCTTCTGTACGGTTCATGGTCATAGTCTTGTCTAGGAGGCCTGGGGCCTGTCTTGGACGGCAGACCATAAGTCTGACCTCATGACTGTGGTATTGTGTGTGTGTGTGTGTGTGTGTGTGTGTGTGTGTGTGTGTGTGTGTGTGTGTGTGTGTGTGTGTGTGTGTGTGTGTGTGTGTGTGTGTGTGTGTGTGTGTGTGTGTGTGTGTGTGTATGTGTGTGCGTGTGCGTGCGTGTGTGTGTGTCATTTCAATGGTCCCTCGGGCAGATACGCAGACACACACAAACAAACGCACAGCTTAAATGCAGAGGGCTGATCCCGAAGCAACCGATGATAGCTGCTGTGAACTGATGAATTTAATTAAACACTCTGTGCAGGTCCCCTGAGCTCTGGTTGGATGTTGGCTGGCTCATGTGAAAAGGGGGAGAGGAGAAAGCAGGGGTGGAGGGATGTAGACCAGGGACATGCAAGGGTTCAATCAGGAAGGAGAGAGAGAGCCAAAAGGCAGCGGGAGAGGAGGAGACGGGACCAGGGGACGAGGACAGGCCAGGGGTTCATGAGGGAGAGAGGAGGAGACGGGACCAGGGGACGAGGACAGGCCAGGGGTTCATGAGGGAGAGGAGAGGAGGAGACGGGACCAGGGGACGAGGACAGGGCAGGGCTTCATGAGGGAGAGGAGGAGGACCAGGGGACGAGGACAGGCCAGGGGTTCATGAGGGAGAGGAGAGGAGGAGACGGGACCAGGGGACGAGGACAGGCCAGGGGTTCATGAGGGAGAGAGGAGGAGACGGGACCAGGGGACGAGGACAGGCCAGGGGTTCATGAGGGAGAGAGGAGGAGACGGACCAGGGGACGAGGACAGGCCAGGGGTTCATGAGGGAGAGGAGAGGAGGAGACGGGACCAGGGGACGAGGACAGGCCAGGGGTTCATGAGGGAGAGAGGAGGAGACGGGACCAGGGGACGAGGACAGGCCAGGGGTTCATGAGGGAGAGAGGAGGAGACGGACCAGGGGACGAGGACAGGCCAGGGGTTCATGAGGGAGAGGAGAGGAGGAGACGGGACCAGGGGACGAGGACAGGCCAGGGGTTCATGAGGGAGAGAGGAGGAGACGGGACCAGGGGACGAGGACAGGCCAGGGGTTCATGAGGGAGAGAGGAGGAGACGGACCAGGGGACGAGGACAGGCCAGGGGTTCATGAGGGAGAGAGGAGGAGACGGACCAGGGGACGAGGACAGGCCAGGGGTTCATGAGGGAGAGGAGAGGAGGAGGAGGACCAGGGGACGAGGACAGGCCAGGGGTTCATGAGGGAGAGGAGAGGAGGAGACGGACCAGGGGACGAGGACAGGCCAGGGGTTCATGGGGGAGAGAGGAGGAGACGGACCAGGGGACGAGGACAGGGCAGGGCTTCATGAGGGAGAGGAGGAGGACCAGGGGACGAGGACAGGCCAGGGCTTCATGAGGGAGAGGAGGGGGCGGGACCAGGGGACGAGGACAGGGCAGGGCTTCATGAGGGAGAGGAGGGGACGGGACCAGGGGACGAGGACAGGCCAGGGGTTCATGTGGACGACCGCAGAAAGGACGGGAACTTTTAAGCGTGATTTATATTTGGTTGTGCGCCATTGCCGTTCACTGAAAATAGCCGATCTACAAGCTCACAATGTGCCACATTACGATATGTTGTGAGCTTATAGATTGTCCATTTTTGGTGCGCGACAAGGTCGAAAGTTAAGCTTACAGTAAGTGTGCATTCTCTCTGAGCTTAGCCAGGGAAGATGTCACTGCTGTGACATCACAGCCAGAAACATTTCATATCTCTCTCTCTCTCTCGCTCTCTCTCTCTCTCACCTCCTTCCCTCCCTCCATCCCCAATCTCTGTTCTCGGGCCATAATCCACGGCCAAGTCGTATAGGGAATATAAAGGAGCCAACAGTATGTTATCATCACATGTTTTGTTGTTACATGAGCACACATAGAGGGAGGACAGGAAGACAGAGGGAGAAAAGAGTACTACTAAATGAACAGGCCTGTTGTTGTTCATTTTGAGCTAAAACAGGAAGGCACATGTGGGATCCTGACCAATCTATAGTGCGTGCGTGCGTGCGTGCGTGCACGCATGCGTGTGTGCGTGCGTGCGCGTGTGTGTGTGTGTGTGTGTGTGTGTGTGCGTGCGTGCGTGCGTGCGTGCGTGCGAGAAAGAGAGAGAGAGTGAGACAGGGACAAGTGCTTAATGTGTGTGACGGTGAACAGCCTCCGGAGTGTGTGTCCCACTGTGTTGACATACCTCTGAATATCTGTCACTTCTCTCAGAAGAGCGTTCCTTTGCAGTGTTTGCACAGTGAAATGCACACCTCCGTTAAGGTCACTCTCTCTGTCTCTCTGTCCGTCTCCATTTTCTCCCTCTCCCCATCTCTCTTACTGCTGTCAATCATCATCACGGAACGCAATAAATGGCCCGATTGAGGCAGTCACGTTCCCTGAGCCCACTTTCTGTGAAACCACGATCACATTCATATGCACACATGGCGCGTGCACACGCACACGCGCATTCTGCACCATGGCACCATGTTTCTTAAGGCCTGGACTTCATCAGGCCTTTCTGTTTCTGGATCAGCATGCCAGCACACCCGGCCATTTACCAGCCTGGGCGATGGCTGCTCTGGGACCTGCTGCAACATACACAAGGACATACATGCCACGCACGCACGCACGTGCACACGCACGCACGCACACACACACACACACACACGCACACACACCATTCCATGACCTGGTTATTGAGGACACCAGGGACCAACCATCACCCCAACACACACACACACCCATGCCGTCCCCACCCTGCTGTTTTTCAGGACTCTGGCGTGTGGTGTGTTGCGGTGTGGATGGTTGAAATATCTGGCTGCTGGGTCGGTGCAGGATACAGCCAGGCTGATGGAAATCCCTGTGGTTAGTGTGGTTACGGGGGAGTGAGGGGCGTAGAAGCCTCCTGGATTTGGGAAGGACATTTTAAGTGCCTACAAGGAATATTCATAATATGAATAAATTGTAATTTACTTCAGCAGAAGGCACCGAGAGCTTTCTGTCCATGCGTGCGTGTGTTAGTGTGTGTGTGTGTGTGTGTGTGTGTGTGTGAGAGTGAGAGTGTCTCTGTGTGTGTGTGTGTGTGTGTGTGTGTGTGGGGACATGCGCATGTACTGTAGGCCCATACAGTATGTGTGTCTATGGTTCCCGAGGGTAAAGTGCTGGAGATAGCAGCCCAGGACTATTAGTTTGTGGTTAGATTGGCTGTGTTGTTGGAAGCAGGCATGACAGGAAGGTATTTATGTGTGTGCGTGCGCGCGTGCATGCGTACTCAAGTATTTTAGTGTCTCTGTTTTTATGAGTGTGTGTGTATGAGTGAGACAGAGTGCGCATGCGTGTGCACCTACACTGAACCCATACTGTACACTGTCCACAGTTAATGGGAACAGACTGCAAGGAAACAGTACTACAGGTACTATATTTAATAGTCTTCCTGTTGCTTTTATGCTTCAGGCACTTTGTTCTTAACATACAGTATTACGTACAGTATGCCTTCTGATGACTATCAGCTAGTGAATGAATGGATATCGTGCCTTTTAATCAGCAGCATTAAAGCCACAATCCATACTTGATGAATCTCACGAGGCACATACATTTTTTCTTAACCCTAATGTTAACCACAGGCTTTCATTTAGAAAAACAAACCTGCCCTTCTCTTTAATCCATGTTGAAATATCCCCCTTACTGTATGTTACAGTAATGCAACACACAAAAACCACAAACACTGACTCTTACAGTTTTTTCTCCCTAACTACTATGCTACTGTAAAATTTACTACTTGGTTTTGCCTCTGACAAGTGAACTTGCCTTCACCTTTAAAACAGGGGCTTTTAAACCTTTTCAGCTTGTGAACTAAATAAACTAAATTGAGCTTTACACTAGGGACACGGGCTCTTTAAAATGAATGCTATTGTCATGTGAGGATTCACTAGAAACTGTCCCATGACTCTTGCTCCTGACCTAGTGTTTAAGAAACACTAAGCTAAAATGCAATGCCATGGTCTTAAGACTATATGTAGTTTGGAGCAGCAACCATACAGTATAAGGGAGTTATTAGCTACAGGCAGGTTAACCAGTAACAGTACAGAGAGTGACTCAATCCCAGGAGAAATGTTTCTTCAATACTGGGCTGGGCACTTGAGGAAATGAGACATTTCTAACGGGACGGTCCTTGAGGACATTACCATGGAAGAGTTTTGGTTGGGGGGGTGGCGGTGGAAAGTGAAAATTCTGTGTCATAAAGCAAAGGTTAAATATTGGCCACTCATCCAGGCTTCCATATCAATGATGTATTGTGTGCAAGTTCACTTAAACTTTCCTCCTAGCAACATGGCAACACATTTGTTTTCTTGGATTAACTTGAACGATTGATACTGAAAAGATGTTCCCACACGTTAAGAGAGTCATTAAAAGTCCATTGACATGCAATCACAGGCAGAGAAAAGGCTATTAATTCTGTGCTATCACTGTCTCTATCAGCTGCCGGCAGATTCAGTTCGTGGTCAAATACGTCTTCTTCACCCTAACTTGTGCAATAATGTGAACACTAAATGCACCCTTGGTAATGACTAACCGTCCCACAGCCTTCGACAACCTGAAGACCAGATATTTGGCCGCATGTGGAATTACTACAACGGAAGATGTGCTGTCACTATGGCAACGTGATACAAATGGCATGTGAGTCAGTTGACTGACTTGCCGAGATGCTCATCATCATCATTCTAGCTCCTCGGTTTGGGTTCCTGACAAATATAATAGTCATAACCAGGCAGGGTTACAGTCGATCGCTCAGTCACAGACTCTGTTGGATCTAGTCCACATCGCTGTTTGTCCGTGGTGCGTGAGTGTCGAGTGAAGAGAACTTGAGCTTCTTAAGGCAACGTGCCTCAGAGAATAATACCGTAATGAAAAATCCCTCATGTAATTATTAAAGGAATGCATGTGTCAAGTCAGAGGTTAGATATTGGCTGTCTGATGACTTTTAGGTGCTGGTCAACTAAACAGCTGCCAGACAGCGCTGGCTGATGGAGTGACAGGAGCGGCTTCCAGGTTTCACCCTCGCCTTCTGTCTCTGCTTAGTCATCGTTTCATACCTCCTCTGAATGGCGGAGAGGGAGTGGAGTGGAGAGGTGGGAAGACAATGAGTTAGACTCAGATTTAACAGGAAAGAGGGGCTTTCTGTGTGCATGTGGTTGTGTCTATTTAGTGTGCATGTGTTTCACGCCATTTTTAGAAGTTCACTCCCTATGTCTAGCAGCGCCATTCATGTCAACAGATATATTGTCCTTAAAGGAGATGTATGTATGACCCTGGACAGGTTGACAGACTTCCATAAATTACACACATGCATGCACCCACACAACACCAGAGGTACTTGATTGATGTACTTTTTCAGGACTTCCCCACACCATCATATAGGCTCTCTATAGCTCTCGGGTGTTTGATGCGTGGGCCTAACATGTTCTAGACCTCAAATGTAACAACAAATCATCTTATCTCTTCAGGCAGACCTGAACACTGTGTCATTGTTCTAGATTGTACACCCAAACATCAGTCCCCAGGTTTACTGCCCCAGGTCAACTCCTCAGACCTCAGTAGTCAATCCCACAACATCTAGAGTAGACCCTGCATAACCCCAATGTTCTCCATAGCACACCCTTTGGACACCACCCCTCAGGAAAATGAGTTCAGGCTCACACTGTGCCAGGTCAATGTGTCCATGCTCACACTGGGCCAGGCCATTGTACAGTTTGTGAGAAAATGGTAACATCCTCTCATTCACATTTTGTTAACACGTTGGTGTGGGAAGGAAGCCATCGCTATCAACATGCTAACGGGCTTGATCTGTGTTTAATAGGATGAGCTTCTAAAAGCCCAGAGCCTTCCAGCCTACCTTATAATACATTTAATCCTAAAAAGCATTGGTAACTTAATATTGCCAATAAAGTATAAGATCAATTTGTGCTGTATAACCATGGGAGCCATTGTCTTTAACCATGGGAGCCATTGTCTTTTTCGCAACCCCACCATTGGGTCCCGATTCAACATTTTGGAAAACAATGTACTACATTCCCTTGCACACTTCGCTCAGCTTTGCGGCCAAGGATTTCATGAGAAGTACATTGAATGCCAAAGTTAGAACAATTTCTTTTTTTTATAGCGCTGCACGGCTAAATCCTACTCATCGCTAAACCCCTGTGTTTAGAGCAGTTTGTTTTCTCACTCTCCCTGACATGCTGTGGGATTTTATTATGATTCCGTGGTGTATATCTGACAAGCCGACCGTCTATTATGATTCTGCGTGTGTTTATATATGTGAGTAATTCCTCTCTGTGTGTAGTTTGTCCCAGAGGAAGCTCCCTCACTGACATGAGGAGATTAATGTAATTATCATGTTGATGAGGACTGAGCTGCTCCAATCTGATGTTTGTTTTTATATGTAAATCCCTTCAAACACAGCAATGTGTGAGCAGTTAAAGAAACACGCTTTTATCTGCTCCAACAAGGCCAAGGCCTGGCCTTGAAATGTGTACATTTACTCTCCAGCAGTGGGTCTCAACGCTGCGGGTTGGGATCCCAAATGGGCCACAAAAGCGTTTTCTGGTGGGCCTCTCCACATGGTATGTTTTGGTTGGACGAGTTTAAGTTGCCTTAAGTTGTGACACAGTGTGTTCTATGTCGGTTGAGGTTCCAGTGTGAAGGAGTTTATGAACTCCTGCTGTACGGTAATGTCAATTGCAGAATGAGGGTTTTCTTTGCAGATATTGTTTTAGATTACTGTAGAGACTCGCAGGAAAGGTGGGAGACATGCAGGATGATCTGCAACCAATTGGGAGACAACCTCAATCCCAGAGTGTTGTGAGTTGATGATATTCTAACTGTCTGTCTGAGCCACAAGGACATCCAATGTTTTTCTTCTCAATAAAGATCATACAGGTCAAAATGCCTTTTGTTATAGGGATTAATATGAACCATATTAAGTACAAAGCCAGGCCGCAGAAGTCACAAGTTAAAGCATATTCAAGCTCTTGTCACTCTAAAACGGCTTTTACAGTATCCTTGGAAATGAAAATGAATGTGGTGGTTGAAGTTTTATGATTTATCTCAAATGTTCCATTTGAGATTTGCTGTATCCTATATCTCATCACTCTGGAAATATATCTATGAGTATGATATGATACTGAGCATAACCTTTATAGATTATAAATTCTAAACATTATAACATTATAGAGAGAGTGAAAACTGTCCTGAAGCTACAGGGTATATTAACTCTTTTTTTCATCTATTTTATTTCTAGTAATAATAGGTTCATTTTATTGGCGTTCCCCTTAAGGAACAGCTCACTGTAAATATCTCAACACCTCCAGGCAGGGCCATCTCAGTGTGTGTGTGTGTGTGTGTGTGTGCACGTGTGTGTGCAGTGCACGTGTGTGTGTGCGTGTGTGCACAAACTGCGCATGTGCATGCGCTTGCTTGCTTTTGTAACACTTGCTGTGCATCCCATGCGCATACAGTACATCCCTGTTTCTCAACCAAAGGTCCATTGACTACTAATAATTTCCTAATAATAATGACTCAACCAGACAACCCCCTCTTGAGATTCTAACTCCCTTCTTCTGTTGAATTCCTTCACCTCCAACTTGTCAGTATATTAAAATTACTACATGGACGGTCATCATAGGTCACCATAGTTTTTGTTTACTAAATGGTCATGGGGACCACATGCAATACCTCCACGGACCACCTGTTGAAAACCCCTGGTATATATACTGCATCTTTCCTCTATTGGTATTTGCAAGCCACTGCAGTTTCAGCTCTTTCACATTTTGTTTAAGGCAGACTATAGTATTTCTTGAGTCATCTTACTGCTACTGTCAAGAGAACAACATTGGTATTATTCCCATTTGGGACCAGAGCAAACGTTGTTCATTGTTACAGTTGCATGCATTGTGTGTAAAAAGAAAGACTGGATACTACATCTATATAATGCTGACTATGCACTGTGCTGCCCTGTGACCTTGTGCTTTTCAAACAACCTTACCAATACTCTACCAGTAGATGAGTGAAGGCAGCTGTATTGTGGTGATATGTTTTGTGCGTTTTGCTGAATATTTAGGCTACAGTGTTGTTTCGTTACACAATATACAATGCTGCGGTCGTGGGGTTATTGTACAGGCTTAACCCATGCTGCATTTGTCCTTTAGCTGAAGAACCTGTGGTTTCATTATAGTAAACCAAAGCTCTCTGTAGCGAAGTGCTATACTGTATTGTACATAGCGTTGTCAAGCCAGTGGAGACATCCACATCAGTCATGTTGTCTGAGTTAGACTACAGTCAGCCCACAGCCTCTGGACGGGCTGACGCTTAGTGACACTCTAATTGTGGTCATGGTTGGGGTGACCGAGGTCTCTTCTGGTCCTAATCTGTCTGTGATCAAGAACATGCCTTTCTTGTATGCGTATACTGTGTGTTTGTGCATGCATGCGTGTGTGCCTGCCTGTATGCATACTGTATGTGCATGCATATAGTACACACACACACACACGCAACATTATATTTTATAATCTTGCATTTGTGTGCAGAGCACATACTGTACATGTGTCTGTCTGCCTACTGTGTGGGCTGTGTTGTTTGTCTCAGTGTGTACAGTATCCATGCTAGCAGTCACTTTGCATTGTCCTATGCTTCCAGGAGCCTGGGGCAGGGTTTTGTTTTTCAGGGGATTATTGATTTTTTTTTTCATACTGGGACAAGGTCTCTGTCCTTCCGAGGGTCCTCGACCACTGACTCACTCACACCCCCGTGCGGTTTCCGCCCACCTCTCCTCCCAGACAGTGCGCCTTTTGTGTCAGCTCCCATCGCTCGACACAAGGCACTTGCCGCGTCTGTGTCTCCTGGAACCCTCGAGGCCCTGGCCGTCTCGGATGCCTCGGTAGAAACCGAAGGAGGAACTATGGAACCAATGTTAGTCAAGCATGAACCCCTTAACGTCTCGGCTGTGTGTGGACCGCGCACCCGCACAATGCCTCCCCTTCTCTGTACCTTCTTCCAGCGCCCCCAAACCGCTTCTTAGACTTGCAAATCCGGACTTTGATGTTGCGCTCTCTCACTTCTTTTGTTTGGACGAGTCGGTCGCGGAGGAGAGGAGCGCTGCAGACAGCTGTTAAAAGCCACCATAATTCCCTCGTGTTACACTGGTTCGCCCTCGCTGCACTGGCAAGGATGCTGTTGTGTCTCTCGCTTCCCCCATTTACTTTTTTATTTTTGCTTGTTTCACTCATCACTCACTCTCGCTCTCTCTCCTCCCTGTTTGTCATTTCTTTCTACCACTCTCACTCACTCCTTCGCTATCACTCGATCTCTAGCCCCCCCACCCCCAACTCTCTTTGTCAGCCCATGTCTCGAGGGGACAAAGTATCCTGTGTTCTTTTTATTTTATTTTGTTGTCTGCGTTTAAACCTGTTTCCCATTTGTTAGGTGGATTGCTCGCTCCCTGCTTCCAAGAGCCATTGCACCAGACAAGGCAAAGCTCTGTTCCCCATACTCCCTGCTGTCCAAATAATATGGACGGTGCATGTCTTCTTTTCCACCGTAGGGCTACAATGGGACTTGACTGACAACCTCGGTGTTTACAAAGTAAAAATATAAACCACTCAAAAAATGTTCTGCTAAGCTGCAAAATATGAAGTGTAAGACTTCCATTAGGTGAAACATATCGACGTACAGTAGGTAATTAAGCAACTAAGGTTATGGCTATGGCTGAAAACCTGTAATTGGTGCAAAGAGCTACCGTAGGTTCACTGTACAGTGCACTATACCTCTGCTGTATGGTTCCAATCTGCCATGACAGTCTGAGTGAGGAGGGATGAAGGAATGGTAGTAATGGGCAGACGACCGCTGCGGCTTTGTCTGCAGCTCCGCCGAGGATCCAGGAACGCTGATTGCATCCTCACCGCGAACAGACACTTAATTTTGTTTTGTGTGCACCCTAGCACATTCCTCTAGGAGGACAGTAGACGGCTAGCGGTTGCAGAGGCAGGAGTGACTCCTTCTGTCTGAGACCAGACAGTGGGTGTTGAGGGCTTGTGTGAATGTACGTGTGTATCTGTCGTGTCTGTGGGATTTTCTGTCTGTGTCAGGGCTTCTGTACTGTACATAGGGTATTTGTCTATGCGCCGGTCATGTGCGCAGGTGTGGGCATTATGTGTAGATACTGTTTACTCTGCTACAGTATGTGCCCTTATGCCTATAAATGTTTGGGTTGACATTATCAAAGTAGACCTTGGACAGTTTCATGTGAGTCGTTTGTTACCGTCTATTAATCAGGAAATTAAGTCATTGTTTATGTTATGGCTTAAGTTACTGACAGCTCATCGTCTTTTACAGGAAACCTGGCTGGTTATGATTTTTTTTCTAGAACTAGAATTAGGCAACACACCAGCCATCATGACATCATGTGCTTGATGGTATTTGGTTGGTTGATTGACTCACTGGATATATTTCACAGTTTGGGCGGGTAGCGGTGGGGAGTTTTAGATATTCATAGAATTTCAGAATGTGTCAGACTCATGTTTGGGTTCTGCATCTAGTTTCCATGGTAACATACACATCTGCCAGGACCTCACTGTTTCAAAAACAGGAAATTGTCACATGAGTATCAGATAGGTATAGTGATCGGAACTCTTCATGTGTGATTGATCTTGTGATAAGATCTTAAAACAGTCTTAAACAGTCATTTGCAAAAGGTCTCTCATTTTGACGTCATTGTCCTGAGCTTTTGATGTTGGTTTCAGCAGGCAGGTGTTACTTGTTACCTCTTGGTTAGTCACCATTTCAACATCGCCTTTGATTTTGAAAACATATCAAGTAAAAATGTCTTTTGTTCAACATTCAACAACACCCTCAACTGTCAGCTGTGAGGTATGTAAAGCAGGCCTGACCACCACAATGCAAGTAAGCCCTCTGGTGATATCGGTGTCTTACTAATGTACCATGTGTGAGACTTGTCATGCTAGTCATGATGTGAAGTCATGCCTTTTGAATTGAAAACATTATGTCAGTGTTACATCTATAACTGTGGCAACTGTAGTACGGTCAAGACTGTGCTCTTTCTCTTTGGCAGTCACACACTATGGTTGAGCATCGTTGCAGATGGACAGAAACCTTGTATCTCCATATTTTTAGTTTTTCTTGAGAAATCCCTTATTTTATACAATTTACAATTAAGGCATTTCACAAACGGCCTCATCTGGAGGGATTTACTGTTGCAAAATCAGAATAAGTAGAGTAAGCATGAGCTCTAGTAACAAGGTAAATAGTCACAATGAACAATGTAAAAAGCAGTCTTTTCTCTTTTTAGTTCATATACTTCAGTAACTCCAAGAAACTTTGGATACAGAATGAGCAATGAACCTAACATCTGCCTAATCTACAAGTTTACAATGTGTCGCAGCATGACGTGTAAGTGAGCTTGTAGATCTTATATTTTTTGTTGTTTTTGCAAAAAAAAAAAAAAAAAAAGGAATAGATAAGATATAATGAAGCCAGGTTTTTATTTAAACAAAGACAAGTAATAACAAGAGCTTGTGACTAAATAATTAACAGCATTAGGTCTGTTCGAACACATCAGAAAACCTTTTCCCATTTCATTTTGAGCATTGAGTACAAGTTTTCTATCTGACAGCAACACTGTCACAACCTATATTCAATATTTAAAGGCTAATATGTAGCCTATGTTACTGGTAATGAATTATTCTAGTTGTGGTCTTATCAGTTTCTTAGGATCAAAGGCATTAGTATTTATTTACTGTACATGAAATTCATATTGTGGCTGGATTACTGTCCTGTCCGTATCAATAATTACTAATTAGCCCTACACTGATTGACTTGTAACAATCTGGCCAAGTAATGTGCTGTTCAAATTAAACTGGCCTTAAACCCAGCTAGTCTGTCCCCTGGGATTGACAATAAATTAAGGTATGCAGCTGAGAGAGAGACCTTCTGGATTTGTGTGTGATCTGGGCGTTTCTGATGTTCTGGTGTTTCTGATGTCGTTCAGGACCAATTACAGAGGATGTGTGTTGGGAGTTCTTTGGAAACATGACTAATGTATTGGGGAAAAAGATTAAGGCTGTAATTTGCATACTTGGAACTAGTGAGTGTTTCCTTCATCATGAATCAGACTAATGACATTATGTCTTCACATTATTGAATCTAGACGATTGATCAAACCACATTTAATATGATTAATATCAAATCATGAAACACCTCATTTTGAATGGAAACTAGAAAAAGTGCCCCTCGGGGCACAGGTCAACGCAAAAGCGTTTGTGATGTTTGGACAAAATATGTATGAGTAATATAAAAATGTTTAGTTTTTTTTAGTTTTTTTGCAATAAGCAGTCGTCTAGTGGTTGTATAACAGGGCAATAAAAATAGAACACGTAACAGTGTATTCATACAACGTTCTGTACGACGTACGACGTGTGCAATTATTAGGTGTAAACATTTAAGTTGGATTTCTTCCTCTGTCTAGTGGGAATGTGTGTGCATAATTTCACAGAAATCACACGCTGTGTTCAAGAAGGCTTTTTGTTGGAAATGGACCAATCCTGCAAACTTTGGAAGGCAATCTTATCCAATCAGGATGGAATATTGGGAAAGCGGACAGATGTGTGTTGATCACATGCCTATGGAGATATATACCGATACATACCGATTTGCGTGATGTACAGATTAAATGTGTATGAGTAATATATTACAGAAATGTGTTTTGCCAAAATCGGCCTCATGGTGGAGCTATAACCGGCAGATGTGGCATTTCTTCCTCGATGTAGTGGGAATGTGTCTGCATAATTTCACGGAAATCGCACGCTGTGTTAATGATTTGAAGCATTTGATGGAGTGCTTTCGGCTGGTGGAGACAATAAGGTTTTGCTAGGTCATATTTTTAAAGGTTGTTTTTGTCTCTCTGTATTTATCTGCTAGTTGTCACTTTCGCATGCTGTCCTTTGTCACCCACCCACTTGTGCTGTGCAGTACTTTGAATGAACTTGGCCTCACACTCATACAATGTCTCAGGTGGAAAACTGGGCTTTGGTTCAGTATGTTAAAGTTGCTCCCATATGCTCCCAACATTTTTTCTTTACTTTGGAACTGCAGTTGATCCACATTATGTCCTTTGTTCTTTCACTTTGTCACAGCAGTCAGACAAGTGGCCAAGAAACAGAACCTCTTGCTTTTCATTCCTATTTGCCTACGTGTCCAGTTCATCTGTGTCACTGCTGTGTTTTTGTTTTGTTTCTTCACCACTTGGCTCAGGTCAGTGCCGAACTTAAACAAGAGCGGCAGCAGCCATTTGAAGTCTGAAGGGAGACGTTATTATGACTTCTCCCCGAAAGGTCAAGTTGAGCCACAGGCGTGATAAAGTGGACTGAGAAATGAGCGAGAGAGAGAGAGGAGGGGAGGGTGCTGTTGAAATAACAAACCAGCCTTCTCAGGTACAGCAGAAAGATCTAAGGTGGCCGCACTCCACAAGGTTTTAACCACAATTAACACCAAGCCAGCTCCACTCAAAGTCAAATCAAAGCAAAGATCGGGGTGTACACTAAGCCAGGGGCATCATTTGGGGTCCCATGGGATAGCCATCCCCTAGCATGCAGTGCTTTTATGTTCTCCACCCTGAACGTTTCTGGCAGAATAACCTGATGTTAGATTTCTACTGACTGCATCTCAATCCATGCCACATCATCCACAAGTGACATATTACATAACACATATTATGTGTTTTCTTGTCTACAGTACATTATCCACTTTCAGCATTGCAAAGTGTGAGGTTTAGATCAGGCTATTTTGACTATTTTTGAGGGCTTACAGTAAGTGCATTCTTTTTTTTGTCACCCCTCAGTTGTTTTAGTTTTTTATGGCCCCTCTCGTTAAGCTTCACCTACAGCACAGCTCTAATGTAGATGCACAGAAGTTGACCCATAAGCAACAAGTAGGGCCTTAAGTACAAGAGAATGTGGGAAGAAAGGTCACAGTTAAGTTAAGGGAAGAAATCCCACGTCAGAGTTTTTTCTGAAAGTCTTTCTCAATGCACCATTGTCTTGTGAATTGTGTGGTACAGTATACACACCCAGTACTCCAACCTTCACCACCTGCCAGTTTGCACCACTGTACAGTATACCCCCTTCCCCAGTCAGCAACTCCACTGAGAGGCAGATCTGAGTAATTATGTCATTTCCACTGAGCCGAGAGAGAGGAGGACCGATGTGGACGAAAGTGAATTCAGGCTTTGATTAAGCGTGTTATTGTAATGAAATCTGTCTTCAAACGGCGAGGCGAGCCTGAAGTGGAGAGAAACACAGAAGGTCCTGACCAGGGGCTCCACTGCGCCCTCTGACCCCGGGGGTAATTTGTTTTTCTTTTAACAGATTGGCTAAACGTTCAGCACGTTGAAGCGAACAGCCAAAGTGTAAATCTTCAGAAATGCTGTTCAGTGTTTCAACCTGGGCTGCTACTCCTCTGGGAGCCCCTCCACCTCCGTTCCACCCTCTCTCCATCCTCACTCCCTCTGTCTTTCTACTCTCTCTCTCCCTCTCTCTCCCTCTCTCCCCTGTGTTTGAAGTTGCATTGGCAGCCGTGCTGACACAGAGAGTTCAGTCAGGTTGGAGGTCAGGCTCGCAGCCTTGGGAGAGGAGGGATCTTTTAGATGTGGCTGCGTATTTACCATTCTGCTCCCGTATTGTTACTATCATCCCATGACTAAACTCGCATTGTTTGACAAATGAATTTCCTTGTCATGTAGCGCTCGACATCCTGTAGGGAGACGATCTGTGCATGACCTCACTCTAACACAGATGTGCCTCAGGCGAGGACGGACATTTGACCAACCTTATGAGACATTATGGTGGGTTTAGGGTATTATTTACACTAGGTGCATTTTTAGCCCCGCTGGCGGCAGGGCTGTAAGGATGGCAACATCCCTTCGTCCATCCGTCCGCTGCATAAGTTGGATCCAAACAAGATATCTTAGAAACTACTTAATGGATTGCCATGGAATTCGCTGTGCATGTTCCATGCTCACACGCTTCCCTCGCTAGGGTGACTTGGTCTTGGTTTGACTTTAAATCTGAAAGTTACCTTTCTGGAACTTCTACCTCAACTTTTAAATATAGTGTCTACAAAAGCATAGGTACTGTACCGTGGAAATATAACGCCCTATACCCTCACTGCTGCTTTATTGCTTGCCCCACCCCGTGAAGAATTGTTTGGAAACGACCAGTACAAGTACAGATTAGATTCAGGACTTCTACCATGGCTACCAGTAAACAGATGTTTGTATTCCAAATGCTATAACATTTGTCTGCTCAGGGCATTTCTGTGTGTGTGCGTGTTGTGTGCTGTGTGTCTGTTTCTACCTCTCAACAACACATTAATGCACTCTGCCCTGTAGTGATGGTACCAAGCTGTAATGGCTGACAGCCAGATTGTTTTCCTATTATTGTCTCCACCAGGCCGAACGCATTCCTCAAATCATTCAATTGCCATCCAAGGCGTAAGAAGAAATGGCACCCTTTTCACATTGGTCTATTATAGCACCACCAGGAGGCCACAACCTGACCTGCCCTGGTGGAGACCTATCTAGTTTAGACATGGGAGAATGGGGCAAGAAATGCACACACGCACGCACGCGCGCACACACACACACACACACACACACACACACACACACACACACACACACACACACACACACACACACACACACACTCTATCTCTGCCTCTCTCTCCCTCTCTCTCTCTCTTATGCAACTCAGCAACAGTAATGAGCTTCTCCATCAGCTACTTTCCTACTGGGGTTATTGTGTGACCTTCCCTCTATACTTCCAGCAGCAAACAGCAGCAGCCCCTCGCTGTCTACGTTACTCAGCAGCAGTAAACAGGAACTTTGTCTTTCTTCTCTGCTCAACTAAATCTCCCAAACAAAGACTTTCTTTGTTTATGTGCCTTTTGCTCCGGGATAAATAGGGGCAACGAGACTAACCTCTCTCCCTCTCTCTCTCTCTCTCTCTCTCTCTCTCTCTCTGTCTGGCTCTCTCTCTCGGTCTGTCTCTCTCCCTCTCTCTCTCTCTCTCTCTCTGTATGTGTCTGTCTGTGTTTGGTTGTTTGTGTTTGTGTGTGTGTGTGTGCCTGTCCTGTCCTACAGCTGTTGCACATCTGCATCGAGGGCTGGGGGAACTGGCGCTGGTCAGAGGCCTTCAGTGTGGACAACGTGGGGACTCTACTGAGGACCATCCAGTATAAAGGACGCACGGCCTCACTGATCATCAAGGTGGTGCAGCTCAATGGAGTCCAGAAACAGGTACTGTACCACACCACAGGCAGGCTTATATACAGTATAGCTGTACAGTATAGGCTATAGCTGTAGTGTACAGTATAGGCTTATATACAGCTCAATGGAGTCCAGAAACAGGTACTGTACCACACCACAGGCAGGCTTATATACAGTATAGCTGTACAGTATAGGCTATAGCTGTAGTGTACAGTATAGGCTTATATACAGCTCAATGGAGTCCAGAAACAGGTACTGTACCACACCACAGGCAGGCTTATATACAGTATAGCTGTACAGTATAGGCTATAGCTGTAGTGTACAGTATAGGCTTATATACAGCTCAATGGAGTCCAGAAACAGGTACTGTACCACACCACAGGCAGGCTTATATACAGTATAGCTGTACAGTATAGGCTATATATATAGCTGTAGTGTACAGTATAGGCTTATATACAGCTCAATGGAGTCCAGAAACAGGTACTGTACCACACCACAGGCAGGCTTATATACAGTATAGCTGTACAGTATAGGCTTATGTACAGTAGGGCAGTGATGCTGATGGCTATGCATCTAGCACCTGTTAAAATACTATCTTTACCGTGATAATGTCACTTTTTTCCCCCCTTTTCCCCCCCACCAAATAATGAACAAATAAACAGACAACATTAAAAAAAAGAAGATAAACAGAAAAATACCTTGACAGATAACATTTTGAATAACGTAAAAGTAGCATCAATCTATGCAAGAACAACTCACAAAACATTTCTGCCTACACCATCAGGCTTAAAGCTCCTAATGACCACTTTTATACAGTCACTTATGATCACACTGTGATGCTGTATAGAACCTAACCATAACTGCATGAATTGTGGCCCTGACAAATTTAACTTAACCGACCTTAGTATCTTTGAACTAAACTCAGAACTCTATATCAAATGGTACCCATTATTACACTATATCACAGACGCTTTCTTTATTCAGTAAAATGTCAAAGGCTTTAAACCAATTCATTATTGTACAGCGTAATCTGTACATGTATGAATGAATGAACCACTGTACAGTATGTGCTTTGAGTAGGCACGTAGTGCATAGAAAAGCGCTATAAAAATGCAATTCATTATTATCATTTACATTAAATAATATTGAAAATAATCTTACAGAGCTTGGGTTCCTTTCTTCAGGCCTGTGTGTGTGTGTCCACATCAGTGCAGAGGCCTGGTCTCTCATGTCTGAATAAGCCACCTTTCTTCTGTCCCTTTGATGCTGGGATATATGATTCTACCACATGACATGTTATGATATGGCCCTTGTGACAATAACTGTTCGATATTAGAGTCGCAGCGCTAAAACAAAAGCTCATTTAAACCTAAAGCCACCCGTAGGATATTTGGCCTGTTGTCACCACACAGAAGAACACAGACAATGTGTTTGTCTTAGAGCGCCAGTGATCCGTGTTAACAAAAAGCTTGCCACTTTACACACAGTGGAAATAAACCGTGTTTGAACCCCCAACCACCCCCAACCCCTCCATCTCCAAATGTCTCTTTTTTCATTCCCCAAAAAGCGAGATGCCATCGGATGAGTGCGGTGACACTTTGTTATGTAAATATTGTCAAGTGTCACACATGTCGTCCCCCTGGCCCCACAGACAAAACAAGACTCTGCCTCTCTTGCATTCCTATCTCGGCCTGTTGCCGGCTGGGTTTACATCTTGTTCCCATTGGATCCAATGATAGGTTATGAGTGTTGGTCACATCCAATCCACAATACAAACCCTCAGACGAGGACAGCGGCCTCCACTGAGGAGGATGTTGGCTCACGCCTGCGTGAACATACCTCATTTTGTTTTTTGCCGGGCCGGGACAGGGGGTTGGTTTCATTCCCTCCCTACACTACTGGATTCTCCCTCCATCCCTCCCACCCTCTCTTTCTCTGTCTGTCTCCTGCCTCCTGTGTTTTATAATGGTGTCCCGTTTTATTGTTCATATTGCAGCCTTCTGTCGACCGCTGTTGAAAAATCCCCCTCGTATAAACATACATATGTATGTTGTCTGCACGCACGCATGCACACTTGCTCGGCGCTCGCACACTCAGGCACTCAGATGTTATTGTCTGAGAGATGATCGGTGTGAATCTAGATGCGTCATGTCACTGTCGCTGGAGGACATGGCTGCCTGTGAATTCCCCCTACGCAGATGTGAACCATGTTATTTTATGAGAACCTCCTGTTTGTACACAAATTAACAGCTTATGCCCAATATACTTGTCGTACAACAATTAGCTCTCATGCACACTTTTTCTTTATCACCATCCTGTGCACTGTCACCTCCCTTAATTGTCTTTCTTATTTTCATCAATCTGTGTACTTAATTGAGGGTGACAGCTGGAGACAGCAAAATCCTGATTGTTAATTCTGAGAGCTTAAAAACCGACCCTCGCGTGTGCTAACATTATCTGGTGACGTCAGCGAGTGGTCTGTGAAGGGATATAAAATAAATGATTGATGACCAAGAGAAAGGAGGCTTCACTCTCCACATGATTATTATCACTGCCACAACCTGTGGAACACACACACACACACACACACACACACACGCACACACACACACACACACACACACTGGTGGTGGAAACAATCAATTCTGAGCTCAATTAGATGTGTCATCCCCAGATGAGGGTTCCCTGGTGGTTGTGGCTTGGCTTGGTGTGTGTGCGTGTTGGCGTGTGTGTGTGTGTGTGTGTGCGCACACGCTCGTGCGCATGCGTGTACATGTTTGTGTCCATGTGTGCTCGCATACATGCATGCACTACGAGACACGAAAATAATGGAAAAGGCCTCTGATCGGCAGGAGGCGTGTGTGCGTGCGTGCGTGCGTGCGTGCATGCGTGCGTGCATGCATGCGTGTGACAGTGACCTTAGAAGACCATCCGGCATGGAGGCAGCAGTCAGCCTCTATAGAGCAGGCCTTTGATAAGAACAGAGACTGCAGCAGGCAGGCTGCACAATAGAGAGTCCCTGGGACTCATTTAGACAGTGAGGGAAGTTTGGAGCCAACAGTTGCAGCCAGTGAGAAAGCTTTAAGATGTGATGCCAACAGCAGCACTGTACTGATCTATGCCACTGGCTTACAGCACCACATGTACCTGCTGCTAATCCAAAACAATCAATGTGCACCCCTTCTGTTAAGACTCAACACACTCATTCCACCAAAATAGGTGAAAGTTAAGGACAGTAAATGTAAACACATAGGACACGTTTTTCGGGGGGAATATCGGAGAGAATGTCGGAGCACGGAAAAAACATAATTGACCTCACGTAATGTCAATCACGAATATTCCGTCTGTATAAAAAGTTTTTGGACCGGGGTCGATTTTATCACTTTTTCGCAGCTGTCTTTCACATAGACATGTCTGTCCAGACCAACATGGTCTCCGCGGAGAAGTTGATCATCTCGTTGAAGAGCACAAAGTAGGCTACTTTATGAAAAGCAACATGCAGACTTCAAAGACACAGAGTCTTGCACCCTTCTGCCAATGAGTGTGAAAATAGCCAGCAGCGCATGCACGCACGCAACACACACACACACACACACACACACACACACACACACACACACACACACACACACACACACACAGACACACAGACACACACACAAAGCAGTGGAATAATGCAGAGCAAGAGATACAGAGAGAGGGGGGGAGAGAGAGAGATAGAAAAACACGGTGACATCACATCTAATCAACTTCTAGTGAAGCAGGGACCCACTAAAGGCTCTGTGTTGTACATTCAACTTTTTCAAAATAATGATCGGAGCAGGGGATCATCCTCACTGCTGCTGCTCCACTCCACTCGTTCTGCGAAAACTACTAATAAATAATTCGCATCACGCAGATTTCGATACGCAAAACGCGTCCTATATGTACAAACATCTTAAGAGTTAGGGGTGTAACAGTTATTCATAGTAATTGATTGAATCAATAATAAGAATATGAATTACACATTACAATCCATTTTAAATTAAATCACACCTGTGTGAAGTGAGGGGCACTCTTATCTTTATACATCATCAGCCAATCACAATTTGCGTCCTCACTTTTGTCTTCAATGTTTGTGTTTACAAAACACTCAAAGCTGGGCGTAGGAGGGGCTAGCACCCCTCATAAATAATCGATTTTTCGTTTTGTGGGCCTTTAGCCCCTCCTATGCCCAGCTGTCTGTCTGTGTGAACACAAATATGATGATTTGACTGTCTGATCACCCCATAGCGATGATTGTATTCGCTGATCACCCCATAGCGATGATTTGATTGGCTGATCACCCCATAGCGATGATTTGATTGGCTGAGCAAAGTACACATTGAGGATAAAAAACGAGGGCAGAAAAGTGAAGTCGCCATTTGTGATGATTTGATTGACTGAGCACGGAATGTGATTTATTTTATTAGTGTGATTTATTTCAAAATGTTTAAAAACTAGCAAATATAGCAGATCTAATGTGTGGTGATGTGACGTGCTAGTAGATCTGCTATTGTCGTACGTAAGTATAAAATAGGGCTTAAGTGGTTAATCACACTATTGAATTCAGTCGGTTAATGTGTTGAATTTGAGCGTTGATTTATAAATGTTAGCTGAAGGAGTTAAGATAGTAACAGCTGAAACTAGAAAAAGTGCCCTTCTGGGCACAGGTCTCCACCAGGATAGGAATGTAGGACATTGCAGCTTGCCTTCATCTGGTGGTTGGATAAAAGGGCAACAAAAGTAAATTATCCACAGATCCGTGCAGTTAGAGGTAAAATCACTTTTCGGCCAGTTATAGCGCCACCTTGAGGCTGAGTTGAAATTGTTCATGTGGCATTTCGTCCTCGGCCTAGTGGGAATGTGGGTGCACAATTTCACGGAAATCACGCGATGTGTTCATGATTTGCAGCATTTTGTTTGAAACTGAGCACTCCTGTGAACTTTGGAAGCCAATCTTAACCAATCAGAATGGAGTGTGAGAAATCTGAAAGACCCGTTTCGTTGAATGGCTCTAGAGAGACTGTGTACAAATTTGCGTGTTGTTTGGACAAAATCTGTAGGTGTACTGTGCAAAAACTTGTTTTGCACAAAGCGGCCTCCTGGTGGCGCTATAACAGGCCGTTCTGGAAAGTTTGGGGCAGAGGTTCATCGTTGGCATCCAGGGAGTGAGTGTGCAAAATTTGGCATCGACCGGGTTAACGGTGGCCGAGATTAGCTGCTCACGGACACACACACACACACACACACGGACGGACGGACACACGGACGGACGGAGTGCAAAACATACTCTCCCCCCATGCCTTCGGCCTGGTGGAGACAATGATGGCCCATCATGCAACATTGATGCCATGTGGTTCAATGGATCCCTGACAATGGCTTCTCTTATATCATATTACTACTACCTCCTTGCTCAGCCTCTGAGCAGTGACATTTAATGAAGATCATATGCAGCTTGAATGCTGCATGTTTAACATGTACACTATACAGATGTATTATACTGTACAGTACATCTAGATTTGAATGCCATTCATTTTGACTTAGTCTCGCATAGCCAGACGACCAGAGATCTCCCCCTGCTGATATGTCTGGGGAAATCTAAATTCAATGAATTCACTTGGATGCCGGAGAAAACCATGGGTATCAAACACATGGCCTCTGCTTTGAAAACCAATCCTGATACGGAACTCCCTACAGGAACCTGTGCAGTCCATTACAATTAGTGGACAAATAGTGAGGTAGTAGACAATTTTAAATATTTAGGCACATATAGCAAACTCAATTTCAGTGAAAATACTGACCAGATTATTTAAACTTGTAACCAACGCCTCCACCTACTACGCAAGCTCAACTCCTTTAGAGTGATCAAGCATATCATGGAAACAGTCTATAAGAACCTTAAGAGGGAATCTTGACTTTTAACATGGCAATGTGGTATGGCAATCTTAATGTAAAAGGAAGAAGCAAGCTGCAGCGAATAGTGAACCTAGCCTCAAAAATCATTGGGAAGAGACAGAAACAATTAAGTTGTATCTATAAGGAAGTACTTAGAAAAAAAGCTGTCAAGTTAGCAAATGCCTCCTTATCCACTCTGCAGGGAGTTCCAACTACTTCCCTCTGGTAGACGGTACAAAGTACCAAAAGCTAACTGTAACATCTTTAAAAGTTCCTTCATTCCTAATGGCATTAAGGCACAAAATGATACCATCATGTCTCACTAGAATTGTTTGTTTTTTTGCCACTGTTGTCCTGCATTTTTGCCATGAAGAAAATTGTGTAAATGTTGTTGCTGTTGTTGTTGATGTTTGATTTTACTGTTGTATGAGACTGAAGACAAATGTCCACACGTGGACAATAAATTATTTATTTATTTATTTTTACAGTCTTTGCGTTGGTTCTGTGATGCTGTTATTGACTGCATCATTAAAAAGTCAGGACAGGAAATTGAGGACGCCAAGAGTGATTAGCTGTATTGGACTTGAGGATAATAAGTGAGGGCAGAAAAGTGAGGATAAGAGCACCCCTCACTTCACACGGGTGTGACTATTATTTTTTACATATCTCCATTTTCCCCCGCCCAGTTTTATCCAAATCACTGAATTGAGATGTCCCCACATGTATCAGCAGAGATCTGTGGTCGTCTGGCTGCGCAAGAGTAATTCTGACTAATCTCCCACTGTTCCTCCCCTCCCTGTTCCCCCTCCGTCTCTCTCTCTCTTTCCTCTCTCTCTCCCCTCCTCCCCCTTCCAGATTATCATCTGTGGGCGCCAGGTGATGTGCAGTTACCTTGGTCAGGACATTGAGCTGCGGGTGGTGCAGCATTACGTGGGGCCAGACAGCCAGACGGTGGTCAGGGAGCACTGTGACTGCCTGGAGGCCGGGGCCAAGCTGCCGTCCTACGTCCTGGAGGACGCTGAGATGACGGAGCTGTGTGTGAGGGCCAGGGGAGACGAGGACTGGTCCCAGGACGTACGGCTGGACGGGAGGCAGAAGGATAGCACCAGCTCTGTGGTACAGGTATGGTAACAAAGCAACACAGCTGGTACTAATAATTGCTACTACTACTACTACTACTACTACTTGCTTGCAAAGCTCATACTAGGTGGGCAAGACTGAATATTTTGCATGGCATATTTGCTGTGCATGGGAGGGGACCCACCCCTGTGATGTCATGTGGGTCAATACGTAAGAGTGGGTGCAGCAGCACTGAGGTCACAGTTACCTCTCAAGGCACTGCTCACTTCACACTGGGTGTGATTTCTGGCTTTATTTGAGAGAGTAGAGAGACAAGAAATGAGGTTCAGAGAGAGGAGCCAGGAGTGTACGAGAGTCTGATTCAAACCCGAGTCCTGTCTCACAAGCAGCATACACAGTATGGTCAGTGCACTGACTGGCTGCGCAAGAATTTACGCATTTGCACAATCTGGTATTTCTGGTATATAGTACAGTAGTGCTGTATTGCTGGTATTTGTATGTATTCACTGTAAAACAGTCACGTTCACAAACTTCACATACAGTAGATGCTGGAGCTCTAAGTATGGGGTTGTCCAATATGTCAGTTATTGGTGGACAAGACAGACCGACAGACACGCACACACGTGCCCACTCACAGTGTGCTCTCCACAGTACACACTCTTCCAGTGTCTATGTTTAGAGCCGGTGACAAGACCACCAAGTGCGACCGGATCCCCCTCTCTCTCTCTCCTCTCTGCAGTCTCCTGGGTGGTCACAGTGGCAGAGAGCCTCCATTCTGCTGCTGCTACTCCAGTAGAGAGCAGATTGAGATCTTCATGTCAGATAGCCCTCTTCCTTCAAAGGCCCTCTACTTTCCAACCCATAACCCCCGAGATGTTGAGAGGCAGAAAATACAGTTTATACGCTCTCATAACAACACTAACCATAGGCAGGAAACACTGGCTGATCTGTGGGCAATGGAGGAGGAATGCTTTGAACACACTTTCACACTGCTGGATCAATGCCAACTTCTCTCTCCTCTTTCTATTCAGTCTGTACACTCTCTCTCTTTCTGTCCCCCTACCACTCTCTTTCTGTCCCCCTACCACTCTCTTTCTGTCCCCCTACCACCCTCTTTCTGTTCCCCTACCACCCTCTTTCTGTCCCCCTACCACCCTCTTTCTGTCCCCCTACCACTCTCTTTCTGTCCCCCTACCACCCTCTTTCTGTCCCCCTACCACTCTCTTTCTGTCCCCCTACCACCCTCTTTCTGTTCCCCTACCACCCTCTTTCTGTCCCCCTACCACCCTCTTTCTGTCCCTCTACCACCCTCTTTCTGTCCCCCTACCACTCTCTTTCTGTTCCCCTACCACCCTCTTTCTGTCCCCCTACCACCCTCTTTCTGTCCCCCTACCACCCTCTTTCTGTTCCCCTACCACCCTCTTTCTGTCCCTCTACCACTCTCTTTCTGTCCCCCTACCACCCTCTTTCTGTCCCCCTACCACTCTCTTTCTGTCCCCCTACCACCCTCTTTCTGTCCCCCTACCACCCTCTTTATGTTCCCCTACCACCCTCTTTCTGTTCCCCTACCACCCTCTTTCTGTCCCTCTACCACCCTCTTTCTGTTCCCCTACCACCCTCTTTCTGTCCCCCTACCACCCTCTTTCTGTCCCTCTACCACCCTCTTTCTGTTCCCCTACCACCCTCTTTCTGTCCCCCTACCACCCTCTTTCTGTCCCCCTACCACCCTCTTTCTGTTCCCCTACCACCCTCTTTCTGTCCCTCTACCACCCTCTTTCTGTTCCCCTACCACCCTCTTTCTGTCCCTCTACCACCCTCTTTCTGTCCCCCTACCACCCTCTTTCTGTCCCTCTACCACCCTCTTTCTGTCCCTCTACCACTCTCTTTCTGTCCCTCTACCACTCTCTGTGTGAGAGCAAGTGTGCGTAAGGTCATTGATGATTGTTGTCTCCTGTCTCTTGATCAGTGATTAATTTCACATAATGGAAGGCTGGCTCTGAATGAGAGAGATAAGAGAGAGTTAGGCCAGATCTGGATTTGTCTTTCCATTTCACTCTCGTCTCCCCCTTTATGTTTCTCTGTCATCCTCTCTCTCATATTCATCTGTCTTATTTTTATCTATCTATACTTCCTCCTCTTGTATCTCTCTTTCCCACCACCTCTTCCAGCTTCTCGTTCTGCTACCCCATCTGTGTCTGTTTTCTGTGTACTTAAACTCTCTCTCTCTCTCTCTCTCTCTCTCTCTCTCTCTCTTTCTTCCTCTCCATTGCCCACGCATTAAACTCCTATCTCCTTCTTAACTAACCTCTGCTTTTTTATCTCTCCTTCCTCTTACACTAACCATGTCTCTTTCTGCCATCTCATTGTTGCTTATCTTTAACATCTGGCCAAGTACGGAAGTATACATTCTGACCTTATTATTTGTTATTTCTCAAAGTGATTGTTCCTATATGATCAGATGGAGTGTTTCTGGGAGAGAGAGAGAAATGTGCTGTTATGAGTACCAGCGCGTTAGAGCCCACCCCCCACCAACCTCCTCCCCTAGTAAATGAAGTCCCTGGCCTGTGGTAAATTAGGCCACTTGTAACGTGCCTTGGCATCTAGAGGCTTTAACGAGGAGCTAGGGCGAAAGGGGGACGAATACCAGTGACACATTAAGAGTGCTCAGCCTTTAGAGGGCACATTCTCAGCTTTTAAATCGTACTCACATCTAACTACTCTCTAATAGCTTATTATCCAGTTGCTAACAGTGAAATTGTCTGGCCGCCTCTGGCCGTGTCATAGCGCTTTGGAACCCCAGAGCACTGTGCGTGGAGACTTAGCATTTAACTATTGGAAGAGGACAAGAGGCGACACGATAACATGATAATGTGTTTCTGACGCTCAGCCATAAACATGATGTCAATCACAGAGAGGCAGCAAGGGCAAACTTTGTCATGAGATACCCATATTATGTCTCTGTTACCAACCACAAATACAAGCAAACCAGTTGGCCTTGAGTGACACTGGCTGAACATACGTATTTCCATCACTCCTGAGAATAAATAAATCTATCGCAACTCCATTGTTACAATAATGAGATTTACTTGTCACATCACCTGCCAAGCTTGGCTCAAGTGTAAACAAAATGTGCCTTAAATGAATTTGATTACGAGTTATAGTTGGGCGGCCTGGTGGTGCGGGGGTAAAGTTCCTGCCCACCACTGTGAGGACTTGTTTTTTCCTCCATGGTGCCTCCAGCTTGGCTTTGAATACAATTGACCGTGCTTGTGGACAGGAAGTTGGCAGGGGAGGGAGGGAGGGAGAACTCTGTCACTGTGACTCCTACAGGTTGGTTGGGGGGTGTCTATCGGAGGAGAGAGAGAGACGTGGTTTTCTATCCCATCCCAAGACCAACAAGTAGGCATTCGCAGTGACAGGGACTATATATTCACACGATAAAGGGAGGAATCCATAGTTAGTGATGAGACCTTAACAGATGGTTTCTCACCTTGCAGGTGCCTTGTTCCAGTGGTTCTCTGCTCTACGTCTGGTGTACTCTCATCACCATTGAACCTGACTCTCATATGCAACAGAGAGTTGTAAGTGTCCTTGAAATCACACACACACACACACACACACACACACACACACACACACACACACACACACACACACACACACACACACACACACACGCGCGCGCACACACACACGCACACACAATCACATAGTCGAATTCCAACATAGATATCAATCCATCATTTTCATTGAGTAATCCATTGCACACTGACACATAAACTTTGGTGTTTTGTTATGAAACATGGCGTTGTTATTTTGGGGTGTTTCCGTTGAACCACCAACTGTGAGATTAACACGCACTGTTTATAATTGCTGAAGTGTATAATTACACAGCTTCCACTAGGTAATGGAAGCAATATGCAATATGAAGCAATATGTTGTTATAAAATGTTATCGATTAAGCACACTGATGTCTAACATACTCACACAAAAATACATGCGATATAAAGTGCACTCATTGGAATACCATAATACGGTAATAATAACTGATCCATAATCAGAATATGACATTTTTTGGTATTTGTTTTTACAATTTTACAAATCAAAAACTTATTTCGATCTTTCCGGTCAGTTTATTGTCCTACAAACATGTCTGTGTTTGTTACTTTGTTCTTCTGTGTATGTTTCTCTTATGGCTGTGTGCATGTGCGTGCATGTCTATGACTATGTGTGTGTATGTGGTGTGCCCTATTCATCAGGTGGTGTTCAGTCCATTGTTCGTGATGAGGAGTCACCTGCCGGAGCCAGTGATCATCCACATGGAGAAGAGGAGTCTGGGCCTCAGGGAGAGTCAGCTGATTGCAGGCCAGGGCCAGCAGGAACCCCTGTTGAACACAGAGGCAGACCTCACGCACCACATCACCTTCCAAGCCAGGTGAGAAAACAATACAGCCTCTTATGTGTCCTCACTCCTCCATCTCTGTTCTGGTTGAGTCATTCTGCCACTAATTAATCAAATATGATGTTTCAATAATGTGAATGCGCTTATCTTGCCAATGCCAGCTATGAAGTAACATTGGTCTTTCCCATTTGTACTTGACTCTTCAGATGGTGCAGTTACCCAGACAGCTTAGGTTGCACAGTGTGAGGGAGTACTCAATTGATGCTCTAATATGTTAGTTAGTTGGAAATACAGGTTTATGGATTCAACAGGGTAAGGGGACTAATTAAGCATTTTGGGAAAAACAAATCGCAAAATGGGACCAAATGTTTTCTGTTTTGTCTTTGTCTGCCATGAAGAAGTAGGCCGGAAGTTGCTTATTGTCGGTATCAGCCGGTAACACGCAGGAGTCTGTCCCCGTAACAATGCTCTAGACCCCTGAGAGATGGAGTCTGTCCCCGTAACAATGCTCTAGACCCCTGAGAGATGGAGTCTGTCCCCGTAACAATGCTCTAGACCCCTGAGAGATGGAGTCTGTCCCCGTAACAATGCTCTAGACCCCTGAGAGATGGAGTCTGTCCCCGTAACAATGCTCTAGACCCCTGAGAGATGGAGTCTGTCCCCGTAACAATGCTCTAGACCCCTGAGAGATGGAGTCTGTCCCTGTAACAATGCTCTAGACCCCTGAGAGATGGATTGCTGAGGTGGAGCCTCAGCTCCCAGTACTTCCCGCACGACTTGTCGCACCCAAGCCATGCTAGTATGCTACTCATACGCTTAGGTGGCGGTGCCCAGGATCGAACCCATGAACTTATGGTCCAAATGCAAGAGCTCTACCGACTGAGCTACCCGGACACACTGCACATCGGTGCACTTCACTGGCTGTTTGCAGCACCCAGAGGGAGATGGTTATACATGTTTTTCAACAAAACACTCAGGCATGCCCGCACATACACACACACAGACACAGACACACACGCGCGCGTCAGGCGCAGCCATGCTGTTTCACGTAATCACGTTGGACAAAACTAAACCAGCCAGACAAACGTTAATGGCTTAATCCCTGTAGGACCCGCATTTTCAAACTGTCCACTCGTTGCGGCGGACCCGGCGGTATAAAACATGCTGTGAGTGATTCTTGCAGATCGCATCGGCTCCCTCTGTTATACACTGCGAGTGTCGAGTGTGTGCATGCATGGATGGAGGCCGTTGGCCTGCCGTTGCTTGCTGTCCCATTGGCCAGAGGTGCGTGTGTGCCTGAATGCCGTTGGCTTGCCGTTGCTTGCTGTCCCATTGGCCAGAGGAGGCAGACGAGGCAGCCAATCAGGCTAGGCCGTCAGTATGACTAGGTCCTCTAAATGACTAGGTCGTCTACATTTCATGAGCATTTTGTCAGGTTTCACCTGACAAAAAGCGTGAACCACAGTGATGACATGTCCTCCTCGGGGTGAGAGCTGCTCAAACCAACAGTTTTTCATGGAGGGTCTGATGTCAGAAGGGACTTCTCCTCAGTGTGTTTTTGCCATGTGTAGCAACCCTTGCCAGTATCAGCAATGCTCACAGCAACGCGCAACGTCTTCCAGAGTGGTATTATGTCATCATGGCCCGGATCATAACCCTGCTAATGACAGAGTCTGACTCTCGTCTCCCGTAACAGGCGTTTTATGTCTCCATTTAGCAGCACTGCAGAGACACACACTTACTTAACGTTCCCTCGCACCACATTCTGATATCTGTGCGCCAGCGTGTAGACCTGATCCAGTGGAATCCAGTCATGTTTCAGGGGAGAAGGGAGGCCAGCTTGGCAGCCACGGAGACACGGTTCTCATTCCAACATGTCAGGTCGGGCCATAATTACACCTCATTTAGATAGGGGCCCTAACGGAGAGCAGGCTTTTGGCCCCGTGTTCGTTATGCGTTATGTGTGTGTATACCCGTGTGCATGCGCGCACTGTGTTCATGGCATGCGCATATTCTGGCTCTGTGTGTGTGAGTGTGCGTGTGCGTGTGTGTGTGTGCGCGTGTGCGTGGTCTGTTTGTGTCAGAGGTTTCTGTGTATGTGTGTGTATGTCTGTGTTTGCGTGGGTTGATAAATCCTGTGTGTGTGTTTGTGTCATCATGTCTGTGTGTGGTCCCATGCCTGTGATGATCTCGGTCAGCCGCGTTTTGCCCCATGCCAATGTGCGTGTGACTGCCACCACTTCATCACTGGCAGAGCCTGTCACATACATCACTGTAGATGTCGGTTTCAGTCAGCGCCCTAGATTGGACAGATCACGAAACAAATGTTTGATAACATCATCCTTGGTGTCATTGTTTCCGTTGGTCAAATATGTCTCGCAGCAAACGTGCTCAATCATAAGCCATTGCGAATTCAAGCTTTTGGAACAATCCGGTAATCTGACAGGCAGTTTACACGTACAAGTCATTTTCGGAGACGTTGAGTGTTCCGTTGGATCTAAATTTGATTGAAACATAATGAGACGATTCAGCCATAAATCATCACATTCTTAAACTGTCCAAAATCTGACACTAACATGTCAGACAGAGTACATGCCAGAGCCTTGTGCTAGGGCGTTGTGCACCCAAAGTGCCATACAGTAATGTGAGTGCTTACATTTTTCATTTTTTCCTCCCCGAGGAGATTGTACAGTCTAGGCCTGAATGGCATGCTCTCCCCGCTGTGTTAACCACATGTGCACACAGTATTATTGATGTTACTACTGTATTTGTTATCTGGACATCTGCAATCTGTGTTGTTTTCCTTTAGCTGTGTGGATCCCTGGCAGACAAGTCCCTGTTTTGGTAGCAACTGGTGGTGATCTGAATAAACAGAGTTAAACGTTGGGTGTAATTCACTCCCCCAGAGAGATTTTTTGGTGGTGGTAACTGTTTGGTGTTTAGATATCTGGTCGCAACGTTTGTTTTGATGTGAACTGCCATAAAGGAACCACAGTGGCCATACAGCGACTGGGGATATATTTGGACTCAGATAAATCCTTCTCTCGTACACAAAAAAGAAAGCTCCGTGAAAAACAACTAACTGTCTTGTCTCTCTGAATTTCAACCACAATGCTCTGCGTGTTTACAGTCTTCCCCCCTGTCTAAACCACCTCTCACCACACTAACTCACATACAGTACACACAGTACTCACCATCCCTCATCCCCCTCCTCAGTCTATCCCTTCATGTGACTCAATTCATGCAAGCCCCCTCCCCAGCCCAAACCCACTGCTCTAAATGCCCCTTCAGCGCACATAAACCTTGTCCTCAGAATCCATACACGGAACCCCCAACCCAACCCAGACCCAGAACACCAGGACGGATCCAATCTTGAATGTTCGCTGGTCAGCAGCTCGTCTTTCCTTCCTGTAATTATACATATTTGTGGTCCTCTAATGGACGAGGTAGAGAGCGGAGCTGTGGTCTGCGACACAACAGACAGAAAGACAGACAGACAGACAAGTCTTAACCATAACTGCTGTGTCCCCTCTCTTGGAATTGGCCGCTACATTAGAAGACGGGGGCTTAGAATCAGAAGCCTCTTCCAGCATCCCCCCTCAGGAACCGGCCTGGGATGAAAAGCTTCCTGTCAGCAAGTTGTCCTTCTCCTCTGTCTTCCCCCAGATCCATAACCAAGCGCCCCTGTGTTCCTTTTATAGCACAATAGGCTCTATTAATAAACTGCTGCTCCAGGGTAAAAGGGGCCGCTTCTCTGGGCCAAGTGGAACTGGATGCTGCCCAGAGACGGAGGAGGCTATTAGACTGTTTGGCGTTTGTTAAGAGTTTTTTTTTGTGTTACTTGTTGTTGCGAAGCCGTAATTGACCAGTGTCTGGGGCTAAAGTATCCAATAGGATTATTTACTGCTGTTGAGCTTCCTCTGTGATTGTTGTGAATTAGTGTTTTGTAAGAGAAAATTGCATGTCAGGGAAAAACAAAAGGAGAGATTGAACCCTGTTTGGGTTTTCAGGGGAAAGTCAAAAGAGTTTAACAGGAGGTCAATGCAGTTGCACTTTGAATAGAACCATGTGAACTATCAGTTACTGTCAAGAGATGTCTTGTTCTGTTCTGTGTCATCATACAACATGTTAACGTTGTTTCTGTAACAGACTAAGTTACAGAAACAACCCTGTCAACAACAGAATATACAATTGTCTCACAGAAATTAGGTTTCATAGATTTCATTTACTAAAAAGTAACATCCAGAGTTTAATTCAAATTCCCGATTTGACCATTACATTTGACATGTAATGGTAAATGTAATCAATTGATTAATAATGTTTCACAATGACTAATGTTAACCAACAATAGCACATCTCTACAGTACAGTAGGTCTTTATCATGTTTTGTGTCCTGTCTTCCAGGGAGGAAGAGGATGCGTCCCACTGTGCCGTACCCATCTCTACCAGCCTCATCAAACAGATCGTAAACAAGACTGTCACGGAGGACAACCTGCAGCACATCCTCCATGACTTCTATGGCCCGAAGACGTCCATTCATCCACCATGGCCCTACATCAGCAAAGACGCAGACAGGTACTACTGTACAGCACTGCAGTGACCTGCATTGTGTGTGTGATCATCATATTAATGTCCCAATTGTACAGCATGGCTCCAAGGGGCTGAGAGGGTTCTGTGAGTGAGTCTGTCTGTATGTGAGTCCAGAATCCAGATTCTCAGACTCACAGAGTCTCCAGAATCTCCACACACTCTGGTTGTCAGCAAGAAACCACCTAACTCCAAAATGTTCATATTTCAGGAAATTAAGAAAATCTTATATTTTGAAAACAAAGCAATACTGCCCCATCAAAGTAATTGTTGTTGTGACTTTATATATTGTCAATTACTTGCATGAGAGGTGGTGGAGTTAGTTGCTTTAGCAGATAGTTTGAGGGTCGAATGGAGTTAAGCGGTTTTGTCCAAAGCGTTTTTTACTATACTTTCCATTGATTCAATATTTTCTAAACAACACACAGAACAGGTTGTTCAATGGAACTGATTTATGCAAAAAAAATCAAACACATAAACAATTGAGTTCCGACATGTTTTTGGAATTAAGTCGAATCGGGCTGAAACCTTGCCCAAAATTAATATGGACATACTGACATCATAGTACTGACGTCATAGGTGACTGTTGTCATAGCCCACAATCCCACATGAAACAATCCCTTTATTAGACCCTGTCTTGTTTGTCCGTGTGAATGTGTTTGTGTTTTGTTCTTTAAATATATATATTTTTAAAGAACAGTATGTTGCACAGTATGTTCAATGTGTGCTGTTATATCTTTCTTGGTAAGACTCTTTGTTTGCTTTGAGATTGTTGTTTATGGAATTCATTACAACGTATTGTTTTGGGTCCAGTCTCTGCATGCAGGGAACAGCACTGACCTGTTCCAGATTTACCACAGATTATAATCCTCCAAAAGATATTTAAAAGATTATATTTAGGGGAATTCTCTTGCCTGTGAGACAAACAGGAAACCAGAGGGGGAAAAGATTGTAAAGATGATGGTGCTCGAAGCAGGTTGAGAGCGAGATTGAACATTGACCAAGTCATGAGTAGGCGGCACTCATGCACACCAGGCCACCAGGACACTCATGATATTCCACAATTAGTCAGCATTTTTTCAACTTTATTATAGGACTTCTTGCGGTGGCGAGCATTAAATCAGGTCACGGCTCTTTCATGAGAGAATTTCCGAGACCCACCAGTGTGCTTTTGTGATCGCATGGCCTCACACAGAATTCCCCCTCAAAGCGCAGAGTTGCGCAAAACAAGGGTCTTTAATGAGAGAGGCTTCGCTTTATTGTTGTCTCTTTGTTCACATAATAAAACAGTAAGGGCTCAGACAATGCTTCAGACGATAGCAGCAATCCCACTGGTGTCCCCTGTGGACCGGAGATTAAGACTGTCACTCTGTCACAGGCCCACTTTCTCACACAAGTCACGGGGGCCTTGCATTTAGTTAAAACTTGGCACAGGATTGTAAGCCTGTGTGTATGCGTTTCTCTGTGTGTGTGTGTGTGTGTGTGTGTGTGTGTGTGTGTGTGTGTGTGTGTGTGTGTGTGTGTGTGTGTGCGTCTGTGTCTGCAGTGTGTGTGTGTGTGTGTGTGTGTGTGTGTGTGTGTGTGTGTGTGTGTGCATGTGCGTGCGCGTGTTTCTGTGCATGTGTGTGTGCGTGTGCGTGCGCGTGCACATGTATGGCTGTATGTGTTCTGTGAATCTAACTGTACACCAGAGCACACATGTGGATCTGTCCACGCACGTCACTCTGGGAACCGTCTTTTGTCACAAAGCAATCACATCTTGATAGCAGCAGCACAGCACTCACCCACATGCTCTCATAGAGGCATTGTTACAGTTCTAATGGATCTGCTGGACACATGGGCCATATGTCTGGCTGTGGTTCCACAGGCTTCTCTTCTCTACATATGTGCTCATACGCACGCACGCACACACACGCACGCACGCATGCACGCACGCTGTTCCATCACATACACACCCAACAATGAACATCACTACCCTTATTGTCATACACATAATTCTCTCTCACACTCTCTTTTATGTATCATTCTCACTTGTTCTCCCTCACACATGCACGCACACACGCACATGTAGGCGCACACGCACACACACACACACACACACACACACACACACACACACACACACACACACACACACACACACACACACACACACACACACACACACACTCTCTCTCTCTCTCTCTCTCTCTCTCTCTCTCTCTCTCTCTATTTCTCAGTCAGGCCTGGTGGTGAGCTGCTATCCAGTGGTTTGGTGTTGGGTTTCTCTGTCAATCAGGTCTCTCTCTCTCCTCTGTGTGATCCAGTCCTGAGTAACAAAAGCTCCAGACCAACGCACATTTCCCCCCTCAACGAAAGTGACAGTTTGTCTGAAGCCCAGAAACCTGCCACTGACTGTAAAAAATAAAAAAGTCTCCATCACACACTAAAATCCTCAGTGTTGATTTAACCCCATGAACCCAATCATCCCTATTCTGGGGCGAAGATATTTAGTGTAGAGTAAAAGCAGGAGGGGGTAAAGAGTTTAAGACTACCGTGCAGGGTCATTAGCGCTGGCTCCTCTCTACAATTCTCTAACAACTTGGTCAGCACGTGATATATACCGTCTGCGTATTTATTAATCTAATATTTTAAATGTTTGCTGATAATTTTGATACGGTGTGCTGTGTGTGGACAGAGGTTCCAGGCTGTCTCATACTGTACAGAAAGCACTGGGCTCCTTGGCTGGGAGTGTGTAAATATTGTGTCTTGGGGGGCAAAGGAAGTTGAAAGTGGTAAATGTTATTTTTCTTTCTCTTTTGGGATTTTAATGGCAGCGAGGCACCTCCGTAATCATTAAACAAACATCTTGTAGTGGTTGGGGTGAGGGTGAACTCAAGCTGCAGGCGTTCTGTGTGCGTGTGAGTGTGCGTGTGCATGTGAATGTGCGTGTGTGTGTGTGTGTGTGTGTGTGTGTGTGGAGCAGTGTGTGTGGAGCAGTGTGCGGCTGTCAGAATTCACACTTGTGAAAGCCTGAACTCCAGTGCTGGCAGGCCCTGACAGAAGCAGCTAAGCACATTTCTTTCAATTACCTTTTTGTGAGCTCCATAATGTGATTTATGGGCCCTGCACTTCGCTGCCCTCAACCTCGAGTTCAGCTGCCTTCCACGGCTACAAACATGCTCACACGTTATACGCACACACACACACACCAGCTAATGATAAAGAACTACTTTGAGCAGTGCTGTTTTTGGACGCATTTCACAGCAAGGGTGTCTTGTGCGCATGTGCCAGGGCCTGAGAGGAGAACGAATTGGAGCTGGCGCGGAGGCAGAGGTAAGTCGGGGTCAGTCTTTGATGCTCCACTGACCTTGGAACATCAGTGGAAGTCTGAACGTACGGCTTGTCTCTGCCTCTCCTCTGACACTCTGCACTGTTTAGCTTTCAGGAGACCATGATTGCCATGAAATGACTGCGGTGTCAATTGATGGGTGGAAGATTGTTTGTGTGTGTCTGTTTTGTCTGCCCGATGTTTGTCTGTGTCTATACATGTGTGCAGGTCCGTTGGCATCTCCAGATGCCGGGGCACATTCTGTTCTGTATCTGTTTGTATGTGCATAAGTTGTTTGTTTTCTCTGTATTCGTGTGGTCTCGTTGGCTGTTGCCGTTGTGTTAATGGTCTGTACTGCTGTGGGAAGTGTGTTTGTATGTTGGACATTTTAAATGCCTGTATGAAACTGTATACTGCTTTGTGCTGTTTTTTTGTTTTTAATTTTTGTGGGTTTGTAACAGATGCGTTTAGCCAAAATTACATGAACCCAAATGATAGTGTTCTGGATGTTTCATGGAGGTTTTTTGGTGCTGTTGGCGTTTTGTTGTTATGAATGCTCATATTATGTGTACTGACAGTAATGTATTACTTACAACTGTGTTTTACATTATATATTATAATGCCACAATGAAGTGTTAAAACCCTACTGTACTTTGTTGACTGGAGTCCCTCAGGGCTCTGTAAGAAGCATTGGGAACCAACAGTTCCTGAGCCATGTGGCCCACAGGTCCCTCTACACCAAACATTCCTGCCAAATATTCAAAGGCTCATGTGGTTAAAAACTGTCCTTTTGTCCAACATGGGCTGAAACATTTGTGTTAGATTATTACTTTAATCTGGGAAGACCATTGAGAGAATACAATATGATCACAACATACAAAAACAACACACAACACAATTTTACATAATGGTGAAATATAGTGAGCAATATTAAAAAATAATGCTAATACACAGGAGTTACAAAAACAGGTACAGTCGCTATGTGTTGCATGTTAAGTGTAATGTATGTCTGTGAGCACGTTGGATATCCCGTGGATTTGGGCAGAAGATAAAGACTTGGGAGTATAATTTAGTATAACATTGTGACTGTTGACTGTCCTCACAGGTCCGTATTAGTATAACATTGTGACTGTTGACTGTCCTCACAGGTCCGTATTAGTATAACATTGTGACTGTTGACTGTCCTCACAGGTCCGTATTAGTATAACATTGTGACTGTTGACTGTCCTCACAGGTTCGTATTGTATAATATAATTTAGTATAACATTGTGACTGTTGACTGTCCTCACAGGTCCGTATTAGTATAACATTGTGACTGTTGACTGTCCTCACAGGTCCGTATTAGTATAACATTGTGACTGTAGACTGTCCTCACAGGTTCGTATTGTATAATATAATTTAGTATAACATTGTGACTGTTGACTGTCCTCACAGGTCCGTATTAGTATAACATTGTGACTGTTGACTGTCCTCACAGGTCCGTATTAGTATAACATTGTGACTGTTGACTGTCCTCACAGGTCCGTATTGGAGCCTCTGGCCCAGTGGGACAGTCCCATGCAGGTGAAGCTGTCCTGCTGGAAGGCAGGGTTAAACACCCTGCTGGTGGAGGTGCTGCCCTGGGCCCTGCTGGCCAACCGCTCCCACTGGGACCTGTGGCTGTTTGAAGGACAGACCATGGTGCTGCAGATCCCGGCTGGCAAGGTCATCGTCCCGCCCAACTTCCAGGTGGGCCGTCCATCTACTGTAGTGATTCCTTTTTTAGGGCTTTTCTGAGACTTCATGTGATAGATGACAATGGCGAAAGAAAGGGAACACGGAAAGTGAGTAAGGACTTGGAGTGACATGCAGCAAAATGGTTCGGGCATTAATGACCATGTGGTACGGGACCCTATAACCATCGGGTCGCCCAACCCAGCTAAATAATTTAGAGTTAAGAGCCAGAAATCTTACGAGTCTTTAACTTTTAACATAGTGTAAATCTCCCCCAGCAGCTGTGACCTGTGCTCCGTATTGGCATATCGCCGTTTGAGACGGCTATGGACTCAAGAATAAATAAAAATCGTATCAAATAGGGATCTGTGAATCTATTTGATGTCTTGAAAATCTGCACCAAAGTTTGTATCAGAATACAAAGTTTGGTGACCAAACTCACGTTGACAAATACACCATACAGTATGTGCAAACATATAGGGCAATAAAAATAATCCTTATTCTGATATCAGCCTGCCATTGTGTGCATGAGCCACGCACATGTAAAATACCAAACATTCTGTCACTTGGGATAACAAAAGCAGCCTGGCAATATGCTGACAGAAAAATAAAGCATTTGATTGAGTGATAGACCATTTGACAGTAAGATTTCTCCTATGGGATCTATAAACACAGATGGATGGCTCGTTTTTCTGCCATGGAAAACAAAACATGTGAAAGTAAAGTGAGCTCATCGGACTGTTACTCCATTATTTTATTTTTTGTCATCTTTGGATCAGACAAATACAATGCGTCTTTGGGATGACTGTCCCTCAGAGTGGGACAGCCTTACTTCCCTTGTTTCAAACGCAGCAGAAGGCATGTTGACACCAGAGGGACCTGCATGGCAGCAGCTCTCCCTGCCTCACTCAATCTTTAGCCTGAGTTATACTTGGTTACATGTGAGTGTCGCGCACCAAATATAGCTTGTAGATCATCTATTTTCGGTGCCCAACACCCACACAACTATGTATAAATCAGGCTTTAATCTGCTGCCGAGTGCTGTCACCAAGCGCGTAATTCTCACACATCTCTTCTCATGCACGCTTCTGAGATCACACCTAGAAATCTACAGATGGTTTTCCCCCTCTGTGGAAATACCAACACAATCAGTCACGCACGCACGCAGCCACGCACGCACACACGCACACACGCACGCACACACGCACACACAATACGACAAGAGACTACATACTGGGAGCTTGAAGTCACTAACCTCAGAGATAAGTGTGAAGGCAGTGTATCAAAGGATAAGGGTGATACGCTTCAGCAAACCCAAACAAAATAAAAAGCTGTAAATGTGTAATAGCCTGTGAAACATAAACATAAACACAGCATTGTTTCCATGGAACTCAGCTGTTATGAGAAAGTGACAGACAGATAAAGAGAGAGAGAACAAGAGCTGCACTTGGTGTTTTAGTGTGTCTGTCAGAGCTGGTGAACAAATACACACAAAATCTGCCCTTATATAGTGTTTAGGAGGCATTACCTATGCTGCTGATAAATCATTGGCTATGCCAGTCCAAGTTATGATCAAGTGGGGTTAATCATTTAGCACACCTGGGTCAGAGCAAATTTGGATGTTAAGGATTGGTGCATGTGGAGTTGACTTTTCTTAGTTTCTATTATATTTAAAAGAGACATTTAAGAGAATCTTATATATAGAATAATATGTATTGTACACAGCAAAATAAACAGTGTTGATTTATCCATTTGTGTTTACTAATGAACTCTCAGCATTTTACTGTGTGGATTTGACACTCTCTCTAATACCCTCACACTTCTTTCTTTCTTTCTTTCTTTCTTTCTTTCTTTCTTTCTTTCTTTCTTTCTTTCTTTCTTTCTTTCTTTCTTTCTTTCTTTCTTTCTTTCTTTCTTTCTTTCTTTCTTTCTTTCTTTCTTTCTTTCTTTCTTTCTTTCTTTCTTTCTTTCTTTCTTTCTTTCTTCCTTCCTTCCTTCCTTCCTTCCTTTCAGGAGGCCTTCCAGATAGGCATCTACTGGGCTCACACCAACACCGTCCATAAGTCTACTGCACTGAAACTGGTCCACGACCTGACCTCTCCCCGTTGGAAGGAGGGATCTGGAACGGAGGTGGTCACCTTGGATGAGGAGGGCTGCGTGGAGGCCAACATCACCCTGGGAGCCTTCTCTGGAACACAGAAGGTCATTAAACCTCCAATCTTTTTATTTACCATGGCCAGTAGTGCTGTGTAGGAGGATGGAAACGATATTATGTTATAACTGTCAGGGGCCAGAATCCTGTACCTCTAACCTCATTGTCTAGATATGGGGTATGCATTTGTTGCTTTGCATTGCTTTCTATTGTCTGTGTCTTTGTCACTTGGAATGCGTAGCTGCATTGGGAACTCCTTGGCTTATATGGCTATGCTGAGTCATGGTGATATGAGCATGACACCGTAGTGCATACATGGGCAACTGGAGGCCCGGGGGCAACACGTGGCTCCCACCATCACTTATTGCGGCCCTCGGATTAATATCAGAATATATGAGAATACTGATGTATTATTGATTTCAGCTGTTACAATTCCAACCATGCAAACAT